>NC_081408.1:558049595-558349595 GCF_030272615.1 Cryptomeria japonica | reverse complement strand
AGAAGGAATGAATTAAATGGGGGGAGGATTAATTAATTCAGCTTAATTAATCAAAGAGGACTATTGAAATGAACCTATTAAATAAATCCTTATATTTATTAATAAGTAGATGAATGGGAGAATTTAATCAAATTGCTAATGAATTCAATTAAATTGGGAAGGGGGATTAATTAAATAATTGCTTATTTAATTAATTATCTTCAGAGCATTTTTAGGTGTATACAAAATGTGGCTTATTTTGACTTAGAGAACTAAACATTTGAAACCTTTGTTGGAATTTTGGATCTCTCTCTCTCTCTCTCTCTCTCTCTCTCTCTCTCTCTCTCTCTCTCTCTCTCTCTCTCTCTCTCTCTCTCTCTCTCTCGCGCGCACACACATACACATTAGCTTTTTGGCAAGTTTGAAAACTCACCAATCTGTTAAAATTTTAAACACCATCTTTTCTTGTTGGATTTTCAAGGACTTCAAGAAATTATAATCTTGTTGACATGTTGAACCTTAATATTTTGGCTATCTAGGTTTCAAGGAGATCATGAACTTACATAATTCCCAAAATGTTAAAAAAATTGAACACTTTATTTATCTTAGCCAACTTTAATTGTAAAATAAAGACCTAGATGGATTTTGTGACATCAAATCTAAGTATTAATGATGATGTAGGTCACATAGGGAGCTAGGTGAGAGTGAACAATACAAAACACAAGAGTTTAAAAGTTATAGGATTTGAGGGTTAGGATAGCTTTCTTTGAGGTACCTAAATATGGATATATTTGAACTCACAATCTTGATTCAAGACAGTCTAATAAAAAGCGTCAAAGGATTATATTTCAAGGTTACCAAGGAAATCACATTCTAGAATTTTCTATGTGAATTTATTGTGTTTAATAAAAAAATTAACATATGAAAAATTGATGTAGATGACCCTTTAAAGTATTTTTTATGAGAATCTTGAAAAGGATTATGTGTTGATTTGCATTAGAATACCCATTAAATACTTGGAAATTTGTTTGAAGTCCAACTTTAAGTAAAAAATTCTAAACTAATTTTTTCCTTATGATTTCCTCAATGTTTATATTTAGACATAGAGTGTCATCATTTGAGAATCTAGGTTAACATTCATTTTTTTGTCCCTTAATCAACTTAGAGTTTATTGTTGGTGTCAAGTAAAAGATCAGTCTGCTAAAAGAACCCATTAATATAGGTATGAGAATTCCAGATCTCACACATATTACTTTTGTATTGTAAGAATATGTACTTCCTTTGATTTATGTGTAGAACTTTGAAAATCAACCTTTTGTATTAGTATTAATAAACATTAACAACATATCTATCAAATTTTGGCAATCTATCTAAAATCTCTCTTTCAAGTGATAGTCTTCCTAAAAGTTTAATTCTATTTTAACAAATATACATAAATATGGTCACATGACCATCAAATCTAAACCCTCTATAATATCAATTAGGTATTTATGAATTTGTTCAAGTCCACATATAGAGTTTAAATGGGAGAATTTATATAATCGATATTGATGTTTATATAATAAGGATGAATGTAAAAATGTCAATCAAAATTTTAAAATTCATATAATATTTTAGAAATTTAAACATATTAACACATTTGTAAGATTTAATAATAATTTATATTTTTTTAATGATTTATATTTAAAATCATTATCTACGTATTTTGTTATCCTTTCTAAGGTTTAGATGTAATGGACAAAAAAGGACAACATTAAATCATAATAATGAAAAAGCGTAAAATAGGGAGCGAACGACTACATTTGCTCATATATGAAACCATACACATAGATTCAATTAATACAATTTAGAAATGGGTAGAAAATTAGGTCGTCAAATGAATATTATACCTGCCACATCGTGTTCAAAGACGGTTGCAATTTCTTTCCTTATTCAAACCTCTATATTCTAGAAAATACAATTTGCGTTCATCACACTATTTAGTAAAACATAACATTATATCATTGTTCAAATACTTGTGTAAGAGAGAGTTTCTTAAGCATAGCTGAATATGAAATAATAAATGTTGTTATCATAAATGAAATTCAAATATTGAACATTAAATAAGTGTTTTAAAGATATAATTAAAAAGTTAAATAAGAGACATCAAATTTCTGCAATCCGTGAGATATTGTTCTTGGTTGTTGCCCGATGCAAAAACTCATACACAATCGAATCCGGAAACAACCAAGAACAATTAAATAAGATTAATTATTTAAATACACATTATTAATATTATTTCAAGCTTCTAGATTTAAAATTTTGGGTGTTTCTTAACCATATGTTTCAATAATATTTGGGGAAAATATACTACTTTTATCTACTGAGATAACCGTTGCACACCACATTGACTGATATTATTTTACAGGCTGTCACACTACAACGATAGCTTTGCAATGAAGCAAAAGCGTTTTATTGGGATACAGTAGTGACCGTTGACCACCAATCATTTGTTTTAACGGTCGGTTCTTATCTACACGTGTCGGTCGCATTTAATAAAACGAACACTTGCCCTCGTCTACTACGCGTGATGATTCCTATATATTAATAAACTTCGCTCTTCAATTCCACACAGCACTGACGAAATTCAGCTCCTAATTTGTGTAAATCTTGTTGCTTTTACCCTGTTTTCTGTTAGTACTCTGTTTTTCTGTCTGCTCTGTGGTATTGTTACCAAAGAAATCATGAGGGAAGGCACTGCGAATTGCATTGACATCATTTTGGCCATACTTTTGCCTCCTCTGGGAGTCTTCTTGAAATACGGCTGCCATGTAAGAATCATTTGCTCTTAAGCACTTTTCGTTGTTTCCTTTTTTCTGCTTTTTAAGATCTGAGCTGAAAATTTTAGTAATTTTTGTTGTGTGGACTGATTGATTGTGCAGGTGGAGTTCTGGATATGCTTGCTGCTCACAATTTTGGGCTACTTGCCAGGAATTATTTATGCAATTTATGCCATCACCAAGTGAAACCCTCGCTGTCATGTTTTTTTGCTGTAAATATTTGTAGGGTTTGGGATTTGGTTAGGGTTTGAGAAGTGGCTTTTTTGAGAAGAATAATGACGGGGTTTCGGCAGTAGTTTTATTGGAGGCTGCTGTAGCCGATCACTTCTGATGTGTACTATCTATCCTCAATTTATAGATTGAATACTGTTTTGTTTGTTCGTGTGTAATATTTATCCTCAATTTGATTGTTCAAGTGCCTTTAGCTGTTTTGATGTTTGTGCGAACTGGTACTTTTGTACTTTTCTAAACAAGAAGAAAACTTCGAAACTGTAATACGTTGAAAAATTAAATAATGTTTTTTCGAAAGTAAGTTTGAAAGAGACCATCGCCATTATTGAAGACTGATTGAAAAACAAACAAAATAGTTGATGGAAGTGTGTACAGTTCTTGATGACTATATAAATTTAAAATAAGCAGTTGCAGAAGATCAACTTGCAACGGAGGATCTTGTTTGTTCAATATGTAATCATCTCTTTATGTCAGTTATTAAGAAATGTGTTCTGAATGTTGGCCACTATTTAGAAGTGATGGTTGTAAACCTTAAAATCAAAAAGAAAATAATGTTAAAAAGCTTTTAAAAAGTAAAAGATGGTTGGAAACCTTAAAATCAAAAAGAAAATAATGTTAAAAAGCTTTAAAAAGTAAAAGAAAAGCATGGCGTAAGTACTTGTAATGACTCAATGAATATCTCACTGTCCGAGAGTATTTTTAGAATTGTGAAGGTATTTGATTGAATTGAAAAAAAAAAGTGAATAAGAGGGAAAAAAGTACACTCTTTTGGTTAAGAGTATCTTTAGTCTCATGAAGGTATTTTATTGAAATTTAAAGATGATGTGGAAAGGAAGAGAAATATATATATATATATATGAATGTTATAGAATGTATAGTTTGTATCTAAAATATAAGTCTAGATTGTATTGAATCTATAGGTTGTATCAAAAATAAGAATCTTGAATGCATTGTTTATATAAATGCAAATTTTGATTGGAAAGTTATAATTATGAATATAAAAAATTTATTTGTAAGAGAACAAGTGTGAATCTAATAAGTTGAGATAAACTAAGTCAAAGAAGGAATATATTAATAAAGACAAATAAAATTTAACTTATTGTATTATAATTTTAGAATTGGTGCAATGAGCTTATAGTTAAATCATTATTTTTTTTTGTAGTTAATTGCATGAAAATATACAAATAAAATGAAAGTTCTATAATCATTTGAAAGGATGATAGATAAATGAGATGTGAAATATGTCAAATATTTTTTGACATCTATAATTATGTAACTTTCCAATTAAAATAGAATTGCATGAAAATATACAGCTAAAATGAAAATGTTGGACTTGCTTGGACATCAAATTAAAGTCGATTCCTTTATAACCTTGCTTAAGATACCATCATGGTGAAATTCACCAATCATAATAAGGTAGGGGTGGCAACACATTAGAAGATGATGACAATACATTTTTGAAAATTTATATCAACACATTAGAAAATGAAGTAATTTGGACTCGCAAGGAATAATAAGTAATTATGCAAAATTGATCTCATTGACTTGCATGTAAAATATACACCTAAACCTATAGTATCAAGCCTACCTTTACCTTGTTTCATTTGCCGTGATGGTGAGAAAAATAATCTCAAAGGTCCTTTTGGATATAGATATTCGAGTAATAAATTTTTTATATTCGAGAAATAAAAATGCAAATCATCATTATAGTGATGATAGTCAGGAGTGAGATCAAAATTTAGGGCTTTCACACTGTCAAATCGTATATAAGCGATTTTCTTTCTATAGATTTTTTTGCTATTATCTTTCTAACCTCAAGAAAACGCATGCCCATTTTGCAGACTCTTGAATTGGAAAAAGAATTTACATTTGGAGATCTTTAGTGGTATCAAATACAATAATCTACATCCTCAAAAATCCCTGTAAAACCAAATTTGTCTCATATGATACTCAAAAATCAATCTATAAACAATAAGATTTGAAACTAACATTGTTTACAGCCTCAACCCATCTACAGTTCATGGCATTTCTTTCCCATGATATTATATAATGTGTTTTTAGCTGCATCTCTGTATTATCCTTCTCTCTGGTGCTTACAGATGCTTCTTTGTGGGGTGTATCACCTGGCTTCAATGTGAAAATAGTTTGAAAAATTACAAGATTATTATATACTGCTCAAATCCCATTTCTATTATTTGGTCATGGAGCTGCATCCTGAGCGATATGATACCATTTTTTGCATTCGTTTGCACACGGCAAACAAATGTTTCAGAAAAGTGTTGCCCTGTAATTAATTTACGCTGTGTGCAGTTCCTGCAAAAATTCATCCATTTCTCTACTGGATGATCATTTTTAAAATTGTATATTTGAGATTCGTGATTGGTGGAGAGTTAAAAAAAAGTTGGTGATAATTTTCAATAGCTTTCTGAATTCATAACCACTTTCTCCAGAACTGTTAGTCCTTTATGCTTTTTCAATAGCTTTGTACAATTTCAAGAGCTATTTCATAGCCATTGCATTTTCCAACATAAAGCTTGGTACTTGATACATTGTCTTTGTAATTTTATGCTTTAATTGTTTGATTGTTAAAAAGGAACCATGCCTTTGTAGCATTGTTCTGATGTGTAGTATTTAAATTAGGGTTTAGATGTTTGTGAGAGAAATAATTCTCTTTTCAACTCATGCCTTCAGTTCTTCTTTAGACCTTTTCAAGTATTCATTACATAATGTCATATAATGTATAGGTATTATAACCCTTCGAGTTGAATATCAATTTAAGCAAATCAAGTGGACAAGAACTCATTCTTGACATAACAAAAGATCACAACATTTGAAAGTTCTGATAAAGGAGTACATCTTAAAACAAGAGCCCAGTGTACCAAAAAAAAATTTGTTCCCCAAAGGTGCAACCAAAATTATATAATTCTACTCTCAAACCATGAAATCCTTAAATTTATGCCAATGTTGCCTCCTTGGGTTTTTCATAACCTACCTTTCTTCCTCAATACATTATTCTCTATCATATCTAACCTTGATATAAATACTCCAAAGATACATTCAATTGAAATGTTGAACACATTCATACAATATCACTTTGCCAAGAAGTTGCATATTTCTATTTGCCCAATCTTAATGAGTATAATTTTAATTTATTTTGTCAATTTGATACATGTCGAAGTTACACCAATTTTTGTAACTCTTTAAAATCTTGGTCATTGTGGGTCTCTTTATAATATGTGCATATAAAAAAAATCAATTTTCTTTTTCTTTTTATTTATCACATATTCATTATATCTCTTTTTCTACAAGTTCAACTTCTATAAAACAATTTTATTTTATTTTTTTCTATATTATTCCATGCTTCAAAATTTCTATAGCTTGCGAATTTGCTTATGAAAAAAAGAGACAATGTTGTGTTCATTGCATACATTGTTATATTTTCAAAAAATAGAATAAATGAAAAAATTTGTTATGATTATGACCTATTCTCTGGTATCAATTGAATGATACACTTTTTAATTTTTTTTTCTTAAATATATAAATTTGAAATGTCAATTCTCAATATGAAATGATTCATTTGCAATATCATATACACATATGTAAAACAATATATATATATTCAAATACAAAAAAATGGAGTGTAGGAGGAAGCTAGGGTTTGTAGGAGGCGGTGATTTTCGTTCTCGAGAACGGGAGAATGGCACAAGATGGATGGAAAACAAGCGGCCTTGGCGCCCATCGCATGCAAACTAGTGGCAGTGGCAGGACGTGGGACGAAGGAGGGGGGATGGAGTTAGTTTTGGTGAAACTAGATTCCCCTTTGAGCATGACAAAAACAAATGGGGGTACTCACGGGTATTGAACTTTCCGAAGTGGAGTAAGCAATAGACGAAGGATAGATTAAGGAAGAAGTTTCTAGCACCTCCAGGTTACCATACCATTGGCAAGATTCCAGTAGAGTCTGATAAGACAACTGTCAGTATCTGTATTGACTCAGAGGCTTGGAAGGAATCATTACAAGTCTTGCGAGCCAAAGATTTCTTCATGAAGTGGGGAGGGGAATGGTCGACCTTTTCCAAGAATAGGAACTGGGTCAACAAAGAGTGGGGGAGCCACTTTGAGATCAAAACCCTAACAAATGAGTTTTTCCTTATCATAGCTGGGTCAGCAGAGGACAAAATTAAGCTGATGAACAATGGGCCATTCTTAATGATGGGAGTAGGGTTTTACATTAAGGACTGGACCCCCAATTTTGACCCTTGACAAGCCATCGTAGAGGAAATACCTGTTTGGATCGGACTATATAATCTCCTGCATGAATATTGGAAGGAGGAAGTTTTTAAGATTATTGGTGATAAGTTAGGGAAATTCATCAAGTCGGATGAAGCGATTGACAAGCTGAATTCATGCATGTATGCCCGTATCTGTATCATGTGGAAACCTCACCCAGGGCTCCCGAAGGCTGTTGAGATTCGATCGCCAAAGGGCCTATAAAGAAAAGAGATTGAAGTTGAAGAAATCATGGTGAAGTGTAAGTCCTGTAAAGAATGGGGACACGAGGATCGTGATTGCAAGGCAGGGGAGAAGGGAAAGGGAAGGGCAGACAGAGCTTTGGAGGAGCAATTGTTAGCAGGGTCAGAGGTGACAAAGCAATTGTCGGGTCACACAGAGGCGAACCTGGGCTTTGATCTGGTTGTTTCAATGGTTGGGAAGCATCACCATAACGATGTAGATTTAGGTGGGGTCAAAGTGCCCTTGGCTTCTTTCTCTATTTAGGAGGCGTTGTTGAAGGCTTTTGTTCCTTCTGGAGATGAGGTCGTTGCAATTGTGAATGGCACACTGGGAGAGACTTTCATCGATCGTCTTCAAATTCTAACAGGTTGTACGGATGGGGCACATGTGTGTCAAGCAAATAGAGAAGGGTGTGCGGACGTATGTTTCCAAAATGATGGTTCGGCAGCGGAGGTTGGTCATGGGTTTATTCTTCATGATTTTGTAGTAGGAGGGGGGATTCCCTCCCAGCATAGGTTTTTTTCTACTTCTGAGTTTGGATTGGAGGGCTTGGTGAAGGGATTGAATGACAAGCCACTGGTGAACAAAAATTCAGACGTTGTATCAGGGATTGTAGAGGAAAAGGTAAACAACTTTAAAGACATCCACATGTCCCCGGACAAGGTAGATTATGGCATCACAACAGAGTTGGAGTCCGATGAGGAGGATAGGTTGAGCGATGATTCTTTGGGGTTGTCTGCTGAGGTAGGGGAGACAAAGGTTAGGACCATTAAATGGACTAAAACAAATCCTTCTAAGTTGTCTAAAGGGAATTTGAGAGGTAGGAAAAATGGGCAGAAGTTGCTTGAGGAAGCAGGCAATATGAAGGGTCAGACAAGACTGCTTAGATCCGGGAGAGACCTGTTCTCTCCTGGGCAGCAATGAAGTTCCTAACTTGGAATGTCAGGGGTTGCAATGCCCCTAACAAGAGATGCCTAATCAAAAGAGGTTTTGATCAGGCAAAGCTGGAAGTAATTTGCATTCAGGAAACTAAATTAGGAAGAGAAGATGCAGCTAGAGTTTTTGGTGCTAGGCAGAGGTGGTCTGGGTTCTTTGTGGAATCAGAAGGGGCTTCAGGTGGGTTAGGCATATTGTGGAATCCATTGGTTGTTCAGGTGGATGTTGTCTCAAGCTCTAAACATTGGCAGATGGTAAAGGTGAATTCAAAGACTATGAACTTTTCTTGTTTTTTAATCAACGTCTATGGTCCCACTATGGCAATGGAGAAGTGTCGGTTGTGGGATGATATTTCCAAGCTTTTAGAGGAGGTGAGGTCGGCCTTAACTATTGTTGCTGGGGATTTCAACACCACTCTTTCCTTCTCGGAATAACATGGAGGGGCGAGAAGGATGTGTAGGATGTAATTAGACTTTCAGACATTTGTGGACTCCAATGCCTTGTTTGAAGTGGCTGCTAAAGGAGGGAGTTTTACTTGGACCAATAGATGGCGAGGCTTTTCCAACATTGCTAAGAAACTAGATAGGTTCTTCCTTGTAGGGGATTAGAACTTGACACCCCTGGTCTTTGAGGCAGAAGTTTTAGCTATTTCAGGTTCGGACTACTTCCCGGTCTCTTTGGTTGTGCAGAAAGATGGAGTTCCGCTCTAATGTCCCTTCAAGGTGGAAAAGATGTGGTTAAGGGAGCTGGGCTTTAGAGATCAGGTGGTTGGCTAGTGGAAGGAGGCCCTGGTGGTGGAAGGCTTCTTGGCCTTTCAGTTCTTTAAAAAGATTAGTTATGTGAAACAAAAACTGAAATCTTATAACAAGGATGTGTTTGGTAATATCTTTGATGAAAAAAGTAGGATTGAAGGGGATCTGGGGGCCTTGAATGTGAAAGTCTTGGCTGAAGGGATGAATGAAGTGGATTATCTCACGAAGAAAGACCCGCTTAGTAGATATGGGGAAGTTTTGCAGAGGGAGGAGATTTACTGGAAACAAAAATCGTGAAGAATTTGCTTAAAGCCGGTGATAGAAACACAAAAAAATTCCATAGTTTGGTGAAGGCTAGGAGAAGCCTCAATAGAATCCTTTCCCTGTGATTAGTGGATGGGACATTAACGAAGGACCCAGATCGTATTAGCAAGGAGGCGGTGGATTTCTTTGGGAATCTATGGAGGAAGAGCAGGACTGGTCAGGACAGTTTGCAAGCTGAGTTTTTGGGAGATTATTCCTCCCTTAGTCTCTAGGGATGATAATAGGATGCGTGAGGAGCCAGTCTCGTTGAAGGAAGTGAAAGTTGTTGTTTTTGGGTTGGGTGGGGAGAAAGCAACGGGCCCAGATGGGTTTCAGACATTCTTTTTTCAGTTCTTTTGGGATTTGCTTGGAGGGGAGTTGCAAGAAGTGGTCAAAGAGTCAAGGTCAAGGGGATTTGTTTTGAAGGAATTCAATTGAACTTTGGTGGCACTTATTCCTAAGAAAGACAAGCCAGAGGGGTTTGAGGAATTTCCTCCGATCTCGTTGTGTAAAACCATTTACAAAATCATAACAAAAGTTGTCGCTAACAGGCTTAAACTGATTTTAGACAAGCTGATTTCTTGTGAACAGAGTGGTTTTACCCCAGGGAGGAACATCGCGGACGAGGTTATTGTGGCTCATGAGGCGATTTACATGGCCATGAAGAGAAGACAGAGAAGAATGATTCTAAAGTTAGATATTCGAAAAGCCTACGATAGAGTTGATAGGTCTTTCCTGGTGGCTGTGTTAACTAGGTTCGAGTTTGGTAAGCCTTGGATAAAGTAAATTTCTAGTATGATTATGCAGTTTTCAGCTTCGGTTTTAGTTAATGGCAGTCCCCAAGGTTTCTTTACCACCACATGGGGCATTCGGCAAGGGGATCCAATATCCCCCTTTCTCTTCATTTTAATGGCAAAAGTTCTTGGTCGTTCGATTGCTCGAAAGCGTTCTCAGGGGTTGTGGAAAGGAATTGAGATAGCTCGAGGGGTGGATTCCACAACTCATTCTCAGTTTGCTGATGATACTTGTCTTTTCAGAGTGGCCTCCATGCATGAAGCAATGGCAATGAAGAAAGTGTTGGACAGATTTAGTTGGGCTACTGGGCAGGAAATTAATTGGCATAAATCGGAGATTTTTTTCTTCCACACTGAGGTTGGGTCTCAAAGGGCTATAGCCAGATTGTTTGGGATTAGGATTGGTCAGCTTCTTGGGAAATTCCTTAGAATGCTGCTCTTTGTTGGAGCCTGTAAGAAAGAAATTTGGAAAGGGCTGTTAGATGGTTGCAAAGAAAAAATGGAGGGTTGGAAGAGCAAGTGGCTCACCTTGGCTGACCATCTTCTGATGTTGAAGATAGTTGTCTCGGCTATGCCAATTTTTCCAATGGCTTGTTTTAAACTCCCAGGCTCAGTCATTAAGAATATGCAGCAGAAGATGAGGAATTTTTTGTGGAATGGTAATCAGGAGCAGGACAAAATCTCGCTTATTCCCTGGGACAGAGTGTGCAAACCCAAAGGGGGAGGAGGAGCAGGGCTTCGTGATGGGAAGATAATCATTGAGGCTATGGGGGCAAAGCTAGTGTGGCAAATGTACAGTAAACCGGAGTAGAGGTGGGTCTGTATTCTCCAAGCTAAGTATTTGGATAGTGGTGAAAGGGAAAGGATCCTCACGGTAGAAGACCCCCCGAGAGGATCCACTTTGTGGAATTTTCTAGTGAGTTGTAGGAGCTTGATTACAAACCATCTATCTTGGCGGAAATGAGATGGGTGAAAGGCGTGCTTTTGGCAAGATTCCTGGGACGGACGTCCATTGCTGGATTCCCGAGTCCCCCAGTGGATTAAAATTAAGACTGCTCAACTTTGGGGTTCCAAGGTGTGTGATTTTCTGTCTCAAGAAACGTTGGCGTTGGGTCAGCGTTTGAATTGGAAGGATCCCCATGATTTAAACCTGGGGGAGGCGAATGAACTATTGCTGAGGAATGTCTTGGACAACAGAGAGGTGTCGTGCTCCAGGGATGAGGACGAGATAGTTTGGTGTGGTGCCAAGAGTGGCAGTTACTCTGTTGAATTGGGGTATACTTTGTTGGAGACAGAAGGCAGGATGAAGGAATGGGAATCTAAGCTATGTTGGAACAAAGAGTGTTTACCGAAGGCGGTGCCTTCTCCTGGCTGGCAGGTAATAGGAGGATTTTTTTGGGAGATTGACTTAAGAAAATGGGGTTTGCTGGTCCATTTCATTGTGTGCTCTGCGAGAAGGAGGAGAAAGATGTGGACCACCTTCTTCTCAATTGCGAGTTTTCCCAGGAAGCCTGGCGTTGTGGGTTGCAGAGACTAAACTGGAAGGGACCAATGGCAGGGAATTTGTGTGATTGGCTGGATTTTTGGCCTATGTTGGGTAAGTCTTCAATCTTTGCTGCCATTTGGAAGACGTTGCCTTCTACTGTTCTATGGGAACTCTGGAAAGAACAAAACTGAAGAATGTTTGAAGATAAAGCAAAAAATAGGGATTGCTTTCTGAACAGATTGGAGAAGGCAATCTTGGAATTAGTCACTAACGCTACTTCTCAGGTGAACTTAGCAAAGTCTCCTTTCACTCAGTTTGATGCTGGAGTTTTGGTGAGTTGGCCTTTGATTAAATTTAGGCCTGCTAATGCGCTTTTGAGGGCTAATCCTCAAAGGATGGGTGAAGTAAGACAGGAGTGGGATCTGCTGGATAAGTGTTGGACTAAGGTCAATTTTGATGGCACTTCAAGGGGACATCCTGGGGTCTCGGGTGCTGGGGTCATAGCCCGGGATGATTGTGGCAACATTATAGCCATTGGGGCTAAAATATTGGTCGATGGTTCGAACAATGTAGCTGAGTGTCAAGCAGCTTTAGAAGCCATTCTTATGGTGAAGAAATTGGGAGTGAAAAACTCCACCTGGAGCGGGACTCTCAGATTGTGGTGAACAAGATAGCTAGAGGTCGCATGGAGGCGTGGCATCTGGATAAACACATTAGAAGAATGAAACTTCTTCTTTGTGGGTTCAAAGACTTTAAGGTGTCTCATGTTCTCAGGGAAGCAAATGTAGAGGCTGACAAGCTTTCGAATATGGGAGCAAATGGTTCATTGGATAACAATTTTAGTTTATTTGAGGACTTACGAAATGTATGTTCTCATGAATTTGGTTGAATTGCTTAAAATGTGGGAAGAGAATGGAGTTGTTTTTGAGACTGGTGTGGTTTGATTTTGACACTGGATTTGTGGGAAGTAATGTCCCTCGTGGATTGTGATCTACGATTTTGTTGCAAGTGGCTTTGGCGGCAATGGAGTGATGATGGAGGCAATTGGTGAGCTAATTTGGTGATGATGCGCGGTTTGATGCGCTATGTGTGGAGTAATTATGTCTTGTGATGGCGTTGGCTTTTTTAAGGCCTTGGTTTTTGGTTCCCTGGTATTTCGAAGTTGTTGGTTATGGCTTTGATAGCATGTGCGGGTTTTGGTGAGGAGGTGAGGCAGGATGGAGGCCAATTTTTCCCTATTGACTGACGGTCATATGCCAACATTCTGCGGCCCGATTTCAAGTAATAGCCTGTTGAATGTTTTCAGGTTGGATGGGGAGGTGTTTTGGAGGGCAGTGCGATTGATGGTTGGGGAGGAATTTCTGGAGTTTGATTGTCGTCCTCAAACTAACCTAGACATCTCATCGTTGTTCATTGCATTGGCCTTGTCGATGGGAAGGTCGATGGAGGAGGTACAACAGGTGGCGTACTTGGTGCTGAGACCTAAATGGTCGGGCGGTTTGGATGATGTGGTAGCTCAAGCAGTTGTTTGAGAAGGGTTGAAGATGGTGCAAGAACCATGGCAGAGGATTGGTGTAGAAATGGGGGGGCTGCAGCCGTTCGTGATTTGATCGGCTTCTCAACTTGTAGAAATTCAGCTTGAGAATGCAAGGAAGGGGTGGAGGGATGTAGTACATTTTGTATGAGAATTGGGACCGATTAAGAGAGCGAAGATTCATGGGAAGAAGACCCCAATTAAGTCGGAAGCTCCTTTGGACGAGGATGGGCGGCCACTGATTCGCAATCAGATTCCTCAAAAGCATGTGGAGGTGATGGAGCACAATTCGCTTTGTGGTGGCAGGCCGAAAACAATGCCAGGCTGAGGGAGGGAGACACATTTTGCAGACCCCTGCCAGGGTATTCTGAATTTCTCAAGGGAAGAGGCCTTGGGATGGTTTCGTTAGATAGGTCACTTGGGTCTGTCGGGTTTTGTGGGGGATGTGTGTATGTATGGTTGGTTTTTTGTTGTGGTAGGACTTGTAGGTCCGGTGTCTATTTCTAGTTTTGTTGGTTTTGTAGGGGCGAGACCCCATGTAGTGGTAGGTTGTTTAACAGTTTTTTGGATGTAATCTTTCCTTTTTTAAGCAATATAATATCTTGGTTATCGATCTATATATATATATATATATTGTATGCGGGAAAAGCGGGTTGATAGAACTTGAAATGTGAAAAATGGAGTTCTATGGAGCCTTGCTCACACACCCACAGGACTTCTTGGTGCAAGCTATGGAGTAATGAAATATCACTCAGCTTCCCAAGGTGGGTCCCATGGTTCTCTATCTTACACGGTCCCTCAAACCAATGTTTTTGCTCTCATATCACTGAGCAAAATGGTTTAGGGATGGCAAATGCAAGAACGAGGGATGCTTTTTGTTGGTTTTAATATGAGATGCATCCTAAACTATGCATGATTCTAGAAATGCAATAAACTAACTATAAGATGACAAGGTTAGTATAAATACTATCCTAACATACTATATTAGTTAATGATTTAAGCCAATGATAAAGAAAGTATTCTAAACATGCATATTTAGACTAATTCCCAGTTAAAGAGAGGCTAAAATGATGAACATAAAAATGATATGAAAGCTTGAATATATTTGAGCATAAGTATGATACTACAAACTTGGATTCTCAAAATGGAGAAATGAGAGCTCTATTTATAGCAAAAATAGGGCAATGGATGGTTAGGATTGAAAGAGTTGATCAAGGGTTGAGCTTGAAAGTTGGGGATCCATGTTTACAATTGGCACCAATGAAATGGTGACAATTGTCAACAAAGGGTTGGGTTGAGAGAAGGGGTTGGAGACATTAAATGCCTGAGAAGACCTCATGGTCATCTAGAGATAAGGGTTAAGCCTAAGTTAAGATTACCCATTGGATTAAGAGTTAATCCAAGGATAAACTCTTGTGCAAATGATTAAGAGATAATCATGGTCAAAGCATTAAAGGCTTGATGAGACCCTTGGGTTGGATGAAGGTTAAGTTAGGCAAAAAGTCTCTAACCATGTAAGAGGGTTGAATTAACCATTAATGGTTTGGGAGATTTTGGGGATATTAAGTGGTTTAAGATTTGAAGCCTTTAATGGTTATCAAAGACTTTAAGGTTTTGAGAAGTGACCTCCCCTTGCTTAGGGATGTGACAAAGTTTAGAAGATGGGTTAGGCTAAGTAGAAGCGATTAGAAGAGTCTAGAAGAATTAAGAAGGGTTTAGGAAGGGGTTTAGGAAGGCAAGTGGGAGATGTAGGATTTTGCAAGTGGATGGAGGGATAATAGGATTTAATTGAAATAAAGTTAATTTAATTCAATTTGGTTGCAATTTGGGGAAATTAAATAAATTAGATTTATTTAATTTAGGATAACTATTTAATTAAATTTGAATTTAATTAAAAGTGGATAGGAGGGATTTAATTGAATAAAATGATTTATTCATTAAATGGTATAGTGAATTTAATTGAGTAATTTACTTAATTAAATAGAGGAATGCGGGTAATTTAATTAAATTGGATTTAATTAAATAGAGAAATGAACATAAAATACTCATTTAGGAATATGGTCATTTTTATACGTCTACATATATATATGTGTGTGTGTGTGTGTGTGTGTGTGTGTGTGTATTCAAATACAAGTAGACATAATCATAGGGTAAGTGTACAAAGATGGTGGTCAAAAAGGGGGGTATAAGTGGACACTTTTTTTTCTGAAATCAGGTGAACCTGAACTTGGAGGCAAAATTTGAAAGTCATCCACTCAAGATATGAAGATAATCAAAGAACAAATATTGTAGTACTCTGAATCTAGTTTCCAAACTACTAAACTTTTTCAAAATTGGATAAGATTAAGGGGGTCAAATCCTTCGCGCACAAAAAAAATGACCCTGATTTTTTTCTAAAAAACATAACATAGTGTCTGACGTGCGCATCAAAAAAATCATAGTTAGATTTAGTATTTTGACAAATCCATTGGCAGAAAGATAGTTAAGAGTGAGCACTAGAAGATGTGTATTTTTTTGTAATTTTTTGTTAAGTATTTTATTTTTTATGATTTTTCCAATCGAGCACATCCTGAAAAATCAGGTACATGTTTGTGCGCAAAGCATAAGTTGCACTAAACAAATCGAAAATACAATTTTATTTTTTTTAAATTGTAAAGAATCAAGTGCACTACAATAATATATAAAGTTTTTAAAATTTGGATAAGTATATCAAAAGTTATTCAAAAAATGGTGCACCTATGTCTGTGAGAACTATGGAGACACTGGTAAAAGAAATTCAATAATAATATGTTATTGTTGTTCAAATTGAAAAAAAAATATATGGTTAGAAAGCTTAGAAGATGGGTGAAAATATGGTGGCAATTTTAGAAATACCCACTTTATGAAGTGTAAACCTGATGATGACAAAGTCGATTAACCAAGTTGATAAAATAAAACACATCAAAAATGAGAGAAATGGAGGGAAATCAAACTTCCAAACCATAGCTTTGTCATCCAGACCTATTTCCAAGCCTAAACAGTCAAAAGCGCGTATGGGGTACTTATAGTGTAAGCAGCGCATACGCATTTGTTTCCCTATAAATAGCGTGTACGCGCTACTTTTACTATAAACAGCACGTACGCGCTATTGTATAATATGATATTCTATATATAATATGTGTATATAGATATAATATATGTAATATATAATATGTGTATAATATGATATTGTATATATAATATGTTTATATACACATAATATATGTATATATATAATATATTAAACATATATACACACATGTAAGTGTATTGTCTCCCCCTCTCAAATGCATACAAGGTGCCTCTCTCTCTCTCTCTCTCTCTCTCTCTCTCTCTCTCTCTCTCTCTCTCTCTCTCTCTCTCCTTCTCCCTTCCTCCATACCCCATCCCTCTTTCTCTTCTTCTCTCCCTCCCTCCCTCCATACCCCACTACAACTGTGTCTGCACTTCTATAGAAGTAAGTGAATTTATTTCTTGTCTGCAACTTCCTCTTTGATTTTTATCATGTATCCTCTCCTAAAAAAATTGACTGATGGATTTGTGTGTGTTTATTGAATAGGAGGAATAGGCTTTGAAATTGAACCACGGGTGTATTACCGTGACAAACAAGGAAACCTATAGCAATATTCTTCTCGAATGTGTTTTTAATGAGCAGAGCAGATGTGGAAAATAGTGTCAACAAAGCAACATGATGAGTCAGAGTACCTGCAATATGTTTTTCAGAAGGAAACAACAGGTAGGAAGAGAAAGAGGGAGAGTAACACAGATGATGTCATGTAGAATGATAGTGGTGGGTATGCGAGAGTTCCCATGTTGTTACACAATGCCTGTCACCTACAGAAATTAAAGTTTGTTGTATGCATGGCAATGGTAGTATATGATGATCATCACTTGTAAAATAGCTTGGAACGGTACATTCCCATGAAAGAAATCGAGTGTGTATTTCCTATAGTCATAATCGAGATCAGTCTTATAACCTTGTAAATTTAATAGCGTCATATGTTTTAGAACTTAGGCAGTACTCTTAGGGTTAGGTCAAGCTCTTACACTTGCTTTTTAGGGAAGCCTCATTGTTTGTTCGCTTGGAGTCTCGATGACTGATGGATTTGTGTGTGTATATTGAATAGGAGGAATAGGGTTTGAAATTGAACCATTGGTGTATTACCATGACAAACAAGGAAACCTGTAGCAATATTCTTCTCGAATGTGTTTTTAATGAGCAGAGAAGATGTGGAAAATAGTGTCAACAAAGCAACATGATGAGTCAGAGCACCTGCAATATGTTTTTCAGAAGGAAACAACAGGTAGGAAGAGAAAGAGGGAGAGTAACACAGATGATGTCCTATAGAATGATAGTGGTGAGTATGCGAGAGTTCCCATGTTGTTACACAACGCCTGTCACCTAAAGAAATTAAAGTTTGTTGTACGCATGGCAGTGGTAGTATATGATGATCATCACTTGTCAAACAGCTTGGAACGGTACATACCCATGAAAGAAATCAAGTGTGTAATTCCTATAGTCACAATCGAGATCAATCTTATAACCTTGCAAATTTAATAGCATCATATGTTTTAGAACTTAGGTAGTACTCTTAGGGTTAGGTCAAGCTCTTACACTTGCTTTTTAGTGAAGCCTCGTTGTTTGTTCGCCCATCATATGACCCCTTAGGTGTCATTAGAGGTCATATGGTATCCTGTGACCCCTTAAGACCCTTCATCTTTCCCTCCCCCTCTTCTCTCCCTCTCTCCCTCCCTCTACCTCTCTCCCTCTCTCTACCTTCCCTCCCCCCTCTTCTCTCCCTCTCTCCCTCCCTCTACCTCTCCCTTCCCCCCCTCTTCTCTCCCTCTCTCCTCTCCTCTCCCTCCCTCCCTCTCCCTCCCCCCTCTCTCTCTCCCTCTCCTCTCTCCTCTCCCTCCCCCCTACTCTCCCTCTCACTTCCTCCATACCCCTTCTCTCTCTCTCTCTCTCTCTCTCTCTCTCTCTCTCTCTCTCTCTCTCTCTACCTCTCTCCATCTCTCTACCTTCTCTCCCCCCTTCTCTGCCTCTCTCCCTCCCTCTACCTCTCCCTTCCCCCCTCTTCTCTTCCTCTCTCCCTCTCTCTCCCTCTCCCTCCTTCCCTCTCTCCCTCTCCCTTCCTCCATACCCCTTCTTCTCTTCCACCCCCCTCTTCTCTCTCTCTCTCTCTCTCTCTCTCTCCATACCCCTTCTTCTCTCCCACCCTCCCCCCTCTTCTCTCCCTCTCTCCCTCCCTCTACCTCTCCCTCTCCCTCTCTCCCTCCCTCTACCTATCTCCCTCTCTCATCTTCCCTCCCCCCTCTCTCTCTCTCTCTCTCCATCTCCCTCCTTCCATCTCTCTCTCCCTCTCCCTCTCCCTCTCCCTTTCCCCTCTTCCTTCCTCCATACCCCTTCTTCTCTCCCACCATCCCCCCTCCTCTCTCTCCCTCTCTCTCTCTCTCTCTCTCTCTCTCTCTCCCCCTTTTCATTCACATATTTTCTACTACCAATAGCGCGTACAGGGTACTGAAACTATTATTTCACTACCCTGCCATAACTTTTTTAAGGCAAAGGAGCGCGTATGCGGTACTTATTACTCATAAGCACATACATGCTACTTATCAGTCTAGAATGGGAAAAAAGAATACCGTTGGTCTTGTCAACATTTTATGGTCTAACAGTGCGTACGTGGTTATTAATGTAGCACGTACGCGGTTTATAGACATAGTTTTAGTTGCCCAAGAGCCTCAACAGCCTCAAAAGAAGTTTTTGAGGTTGTTGAAGTCCCCACTAGAACTGCGTTTGCACTTCTATCACTGTTGTATACATAAAAGTAAGTGAATTTTTTTTTTTTGCATGATTTCAAATGATTGAATTGTTGTTTTTATTAGTTTTTTGTTTTTGCATGGTTTCAAATGATTGAATTGTGATTGTTTGATAGTTTGATTCCAAAAAATAGTGATAAGATGCATATTTATGGTTATTTGTTTATTTATGAACTTTTCTTTACATATATGTAGCGTCGTAAATTGTACGCACTTGCTAGGGTGGTACAATTTCACACTTGGTTTAGCACCCGCCTTGGCACATTTTGCATTTTTCATTGCATTTCCCCTTTAGCACTTAATTAGGTTTAAGGTTCTATTTTTATCATCTCCCATATCATAAAGTTGGGCCCTTTTCATTAAAGTGTGCCCCTTTTATTTTATTCCTCCAATACATCATTTAATCAAAAACCCTAATTAGGTCCTATTTTGAACTTGGGGGCTTGATTTCGAGGCTCAAAACATCTTGAAATCACCTGTAACTTTGAGATTCTCTCTAAAATCATCATATCCGACGGCCTTGAAAATTTGGTGAAAAGTTGTCGGGACCATGGTGCCTGGAGTGCACACGGTCCCAGACATTTTTCCCGAAATTTTAGGAGCGCAATCCAATCATAAAATAAAGCTTAACCCCAAGAAATTGGCGGGAGATTCAATCTCTAGGTCGGCCAAAAGTTGAAATTAAGACCTAGGGTTTCATATATAAGAGCTCTCTTTCTTCATTTGAAAGGATCCGAATTTTGGTTTCAGGGGACCTTCTATGCAGCGAAAGAGCAGATCTTTGAAGACTTCAACAACATTCAACATCCATCCATCAAGCATTCATCAATTTCATTCATCCATTTAGGGCTTTGAAGACATTGAAGAGCAATAGGGGATCACCGACTGAAGATTGGCTTGTACCCCTCCCTTGGGGTTGGGTATGATTTCATGTTGTTTTCATGTCTTTGCATAAGCCTCATTATATTATTTGTATTCATGCTTTAGATCACTTTGCATCTTGATTTGGAGCATTTACATTATCATTTACAAGCAATTAGGGTTTACTTTCTAGGTTGCTCTAGTTTGCTTACTTGCATTTTAGGATCTTGCACACACACAAGGTCTGCACACACACTACTTTTACAATACAACTTAGCTATTTGTGGAGGTGGAAATCACCAAGCGGGGGTTTGACTAAGGCAAAACCCTATATAGCCGCCCACCATACCTTTTCAGATATAAGTGCAGATTTCGGGATTCGGACGATGTCGCAAGTTGCAGATCCGGCAGAAGCAGATAGAAACTGAGCTACGCACCAAATTTCAAGGCAAAAGACTAGGACAGGGGCATGGGGTGCTGGGCGCCCTGGTCCTTCTGTCAGGCAACAAGTTCAACATTTCCGACAGCTTTTCAGGTTGCAAAACAGCAGTTTCAGGAGTAGAATCAGGACAGTGGCGCCTGCGCCCCCGTCCCGAACATTTTCACTCAAATTTTAACTCCGGGTACGCATCTGCACTCTTGTCTTGTCCTTGTGTTTACAGCTTTCCATTTTTTAGTTTTAATTCTGCAATCTTGTTAGTAGTTCATACTTGCACTTTGGGGTTAGGAATTGAACTTGCATCATTTTATCTTTCAATTACAACAAAGGAATAGAAACCCTAATAGGTAGCCCGTGGCTCTCTCTTCCACAAAAAGAAGTAGCCAATTGTGTGATACCTCTAGGCTCTTTCGTATTCCACAATGTGTGTCAAAAGGTAGGATTAGGGTATGTTAGCCTAGTCTCGCTTTTTCCCCTACACAATATATATGTAATATGATTCTATTTAGGTCAACTGATATCAACCATGGGAAAGAACAAGCGAGGAACGATGGAACAACGAGAGGCTCAAAAGGAAAGACAAAGGTAGCGTATGAAGAAATTGCATGACATAAGAACAATGGGAGAAGAAGGTATGTCATCCTCAACATCTCAATTCGATTTACCAAACGAATATAATGCACCTAATGCAATTGAAGAAGAAACATTTGATAATTTACCGTTTGAACCTAATGCAATTGAAGAAGATACCGCATTGAATAATCAATTAAATGATGAACATATTACACCTTCTCTACTTGATGAATTGAATGTACATAATGCACCGATGTTAACACCTCCTAGAATCATTCATAGGAAACCAAAGTATCTAATTGACATTGATGAGAATATATTGAAGTCAATGCCCAATAAAATGAATGAACGAACTTGTAGGAGAATGGTTAAAAGAATATGGCAAAACTATTTTAAAAACTTAAATCAAACCGCAAGATGTCAATTAATTGTTCAAATGATTAAAATTTTGAATTTTAGAGAGACAATGAAAATTCTAGGCCTAAGATCATCTGAAAGTAACAGTGAAAGAACTATTGTTAGAAATCTATTTGATGCATATCAATCTATTGGTTCAAAACCACATAGTAAAGATTCTAATGCTACTTGGCGTGTCATTACATCAACCATAATGAGCAAGAAAATAAAAAAAGATCATTTGATAAGCAAAACAAGTAAGTCATTAAACATTAGTAGAACAACATTAAGTAAAACATTAAAGAGGTGGGAACAAATAGAGGAACCTAACAATAATTCTCTTTGGACATTCTCGGGTAGACTACCACGCAAAGACAAGGTTGTTGTTGATGCACTAAAAACATTAATTGAATTTTTTTGGCTTGACAACACAAGAGTATCGCCCAACCAAAGAGATGTTGTTAGAAGGCGAATTGGGTCTAAAAATCGTGAGCCACATGCCAAACACTATTTGGATATGACTCAAACTAAATTTTATGAAAGATTCCTTCAAAAGTTTCCTCAAATAAGAATTTCTCAAAGATTTTTTGAAATGGCAAAACCTTTTTATATTAAGATTAATCATGTACGCACCATGTGTTGTTGTAAGATGCATATTGAATTTTCCATGCATTATGATATTTTTCGTCATATTTGTTCTACTTTGCACACTAACAATGTTTTGCAGGAATGTAATATACAAGCACCTCCTAAGTCGGTAAGAAAATTTATTTCAAGTGTGCTATGTAATAGACATGATGGCTGCATTTATTATAAGATGTCTTGTTTGGAAGGTTCTTGTGCTATATGTGGTGGTTTGCAACATTTGCCAAGATGTGTAAATGTGGAGAGCACACATGAAATTGGTACGAAACTAGTTTCTTTCAGAAAATACAAGACAGTCACATATGGAGTTAAAGATGGAAAAGATTTGAAGAGATGTGAGCTAGTGAAAAATGATATATGTGTAGCTCAATTTATGAAAATGTTTCAAGAGAAACTAGTTTATGAGTACATAATGCATACACATAGAGCTCGATGGTTAGATGAGCAATTCAAGTTATGTAAGGACACATTTCCTCTTGGCACCATTGTCTCTATCATTGATTTCACTGAAAATTATACACTACAACCTCAAAATGAAGTGCAATCCATGTATTATCACTCTACACAAGTTTCTATTTTTGTACACATAGCATTCATGCATGCAAATGATAGCACAGAGGAGGATAGAAAGGTTGTAAGAGAGTATCACTTCTACATATGTGATGATTGTACTCATTCATCGGAGTTTGTACAAGGATGCTTTAAAGTTTTCTATGATAGTTTAAGGGAAAGGAACATACGATACAACTGACACTTAATATGGTTAGATAATTGCATCGCACAATTCAAGAATGCAAAGATGTTTTATTGGTTGACAAGGATGCATGTGACAAGCGGTGTACAACATTTTTGGAATTTCATTGAGGCTGGACATGGTAAGGGAGAGCACGATGGTGCAGGAGCATGTGTGAAAAGAGCCCTAGCTAGGGAAGAATTAAAGTACGAAGGTGGTGCTGAGTTGGTAGATGCAGAAACAATTGTGCGATGATGTAAGTCTACGATGGGTCCAGGTAATCCAGGTACGTCATTGGTTCATAGATATTTTTGGTTGATCACTGAATCTAACATTGAAAAACTATCTAGATTGTTGTACAGTTGTAGGATCGAGTGACATACACTCATTTATGAGTTCAAATTCAAGTTCACTAGTAATTTATACGAGATAGATGGTACATTTTCGCTCTTCATGCATGTATTGTTTGTGGGAAGAATGTGAATCACAAGAGTGGGTTGACAAATAGTCTTGTAGACCATTGGTTCCCATTGATTCATATCAAATTCCCAAAGCACTACAATTGAGCCAAATGGAGACATCAGTGGATTTTGACCATGTATCTGACCTAGTGGATTCAGGTTATTTTTTGAGTTAATTTTTTTGCAAGTATTCTTTTTGGTTCATTTTGTTGTACATCATACTTTATTTTTGGTATTAATTAACACTTTATAAAATGCAGGTCATGTGTATGTAGTTGTTGTAGAAGAGAACAATGAAGAAGGAACAAATTACTATTTGTGTCATTGTGTTGAGCCTAAAAGAAAATTGACAACCACAATCATTGACGGAGAGGGTATTGAGTATCCAATAGGGTCTGTTGTTGTGACAGAAACATGGCTTCAGAGATACCCTATCAAGAATTTTGATGTTTGGTTGTTCGAGGACTTTGAAACACACATGCATATTCTTCATTTCTCTAACCTTGTTGTTGCAACAAATATTCATTTGATGAAGTATTGTGGTAGACCTCATAACAAGATTTTATGGAAAGTTCGCGAATCTGACCATGAGGCAATACTTGACACAATATGGGTTAGAGCCAATCCTGAAGGCTCACTTGATTGATTCTATGGTTCAGAGTAGAATGATTTTGAGAATTTTGTATAAATCATCGACGAATTGTTCTATATTCATTTTTTGTATATATAAATGCCCATGAGCTGATTTTTACAAGTTTAGGGGCATAATTTTGTATATTTAAATGACAATGAGCTGATTTGTACATATCTACATGCCAAATTTTGTATATTAAAATGGCGATGAGCTGAATCGCACATATTGTAATGCCAAATTTTGTATAAAAGCCCATGAGCTGATTTGTATATTAAAATGGCGATGAGTTGAATCGCACATATTGTAATGCCAAATTTTGTATAAAAGCCCATGAGATGATTTGTAAGACATTTTTTTGTATAATCAAATAGCCAAGAGCTGATTTGACCATATTTAGAGGTAAATTTTTGAATAATATGTGACAATTTTGTGTGTCAATGTTTTGTGACTATGTTTTGAGTATATGTGATGTGTCCCTGGTCAATCATGAGAATTCTTGATTCTTGTATAATCATGGAGAATTATTTGAGTCATTATCGGGTCATAGGGGTCATAGATTGAGACTAGATACAATTTGAGCAAAAAATGTCATTGTTGTCAAAAAAATTGTCAAAAAAGTTGTCAAGCAACATCTACATTGCGTCGGTAGGGTATGACACTCAACGTTCTGGTATGTTGGGATGCACGACAGGGGCATACCTATCGTAAAACTGCCCACCCAGACGTGCTCGTGACATCGGTTTGTGCATATGATGAACCGAATCAATTCTAGCCAATCTTGCAACTTTTCATTATATGCAACTAACGACTATTGTAGCAGGTAAGAAAATGCTACTAATTGAAAATGGCTCCGAGTCATTGAAAATTGAGATAGGCCATTGTAGAGGAGCCTCACGCGACCCCACGGGATCAAACAGATTGACCATATGTGTTCTGGATTGGAAGAAACAGTCCGTTAATTTTTGACAATTTTTTGGACTCAGGGCACTTAAGAGATCGCACCGGTACGGTATGACTCTCGACGTTCTGGTGCTTTGGGATGCACTACAGGGGCATGCCTAGCATAAAATTTCCCACCCAAACACGCTCGCGATGTCGTTTTGTGCACACGACGAACCGAATCAATTCTAGCCAATCTTGCAAGTTTTCATTGCATGCAACTGACGGTTTTTGGAGCAGGCAAAAAAATGCTACTAATTGAAAATGGCTTCGAGTCATCGAAAACAGAGATAGGAAATTGTAGAGGAGCCTCATGCAACCCAACCGGATCAAACGGATCGACCATATGTGTCCTGGATTGGAAGAAACAGTCCGTCAAGTTTTGACAATTTTTTGGACTTAGGGCACTTGAGAGATCGCACCGATACGGAATGACTCTCGACATTCTGGCACTTTGGGATGTACGACAGTGGCATGCCCAGCATAAACCTTCCCACCCGGATGTGCTTGCGACATCGGTTTGTGCACACGAAAAACCGAATCAATTCTAGCCAATATTACAACTTTTCATTACATGCAATTGATGGTTTTTGGAGCAGACAAAAAATGCTACTAATTGAAAATGGCTCCGAGTCATCGAAAACCGAGATAGGACATTGTAGAGGAGCCTCACGCAACCCCACAAGATTAAACGGATTGACCATATGTGTCCTGGATTTGAAGAAACAGTCCGTCAAATTTTGACAATGTTTTGGACTCAAGGCACTTGAGAGATCACACCAGTACAGAATGACTCTCAGCGTTCTGATGCTTTGGGATGCATGATAGGGGCATGCCTAGCGTAAACCTGCCCACCCAGATGCGCTCATGACGTCGGTTTGTGCACACAATGAACCGAATCAATTCTAGCCAATCTTGCAACTTTTCATTGCATGCAACTGACAGTTTTTGGAGCAGGCAAAAAAATGCTAATAATTGAAAATGGCTCCGAGTTGTCAAACACCGAGATAGGCCATTGTAGAGGAGCCTCACACGACCCCACGGGATCAAACAGATTGACCATATGTGTCCTGGATTGGAAGAAACAGTCCGTCAAATTTTGACAATTTTTTGGACTTAGGGCAATTGAGAGATCGCACCAGTACGGTATGACTCTCGACGTTCTAACACTTTGGGATGCATGACAGGAGCATGCCTAGCATAAACCTGCCCACCCGGACGCACTCGCGATGTCAGTTTGTGCACACAACGAACAAAATTTGACCATTGCGAGCGTGAGGGTTCTCTTGCACCAAACACATTGTTGTTTATATTCATATTGTTAATTACATATGCAAATATTCATTTAAATTTATAAAAGGGAAGCCACCAAATACAGCGAATACACAATAATGAACTGAATACAAGGAGTTTTGTAGGGTTAATTCAACATTGTAGAAATTTTATCAAATCATATTCCACGATTGCAATGTTTTATATCATATATTTTTGTTGTTTATATTCATATTGTTGATTACATATGCAAATATTCATTTAAATTTATAAAAGGACAACCACAAAATACAATGAATACAAAATAATGAACTCATTACACATTTATTGGATCGAATATCGATATATATATATATATATATATATATATATATATATATATATATATATATATATATATATATATATATATATATATATATATATATATATATATAAAGGCATGTCTGCCAAATCAATACAAGTATTACAAAAATGTGGCATATGCCATGTCCAAATCGATATACAATAAAAATGTAAAATATATCTACATGTATTGGTCATTCTATGACCAAAACTAGTACTATACGATCCTAAACTTGTGGTGGATCATCAAAATCAAGCCTCTTCGATGCAGTACGTGGCTCTGTAGATGGCTGCAAAACCACAATTCAAAAGCCAAGTTAGAATTCTTTTGTAGAAAATAGTTCACAATTAACAACATAACTATGCATTTAACTTTAATTCCTTTGCAATTGAAATGTAGATTACCTCATCGGCTGATCTAGGAGCTAATGTCTTCGCTCTCCTCTCCTTGTCACTCTTAGGAGTTTTCTTGAAGACATACTTAAATGGATCCACGTTATGGCCATACCATGAAGGGGTCTATTGTAGATTAAATGTACAATTAATACAATGTACTAACATAAATATATCAAAAACACTTAAAAGCTATAATATAGAGAACAATGACGTACCTGTGCCTGAGATGCTTCTCCAATGGATTAAGGATGGCTCACCATCGATGTAGAAACTGTCGCTATTACCTATACAAAAAATATTCAAAGATTAAATATAATTAATATAATGATAAGTATTGAAGGTTAAAAACAATTAATTTTACATATCAAACAAAAGTGTATTGGATCTCGAGATGCTTCTCCAGTGCAAGGAGGGTTCGCCATTGATGAAATAGGTATGGATATTTCCTGTATGAAAAAATTATAAGATTATAATATATCACAAGTTCACATGTACGCGTGCATATAATCATGAAATCAAGAAAATAAAGTAGAGATACATACCTCTGCCCTCTCTTGATCCGTGGGCGAATCAGGTGCATTCAACAAATCCACAAAGTTCAATGGCCGTTGTACATGTAAAATAGACAAAAAACACTAATCAATCTACAAACCCCAACTAATACTTGATTTCAACATTTTTAAACAATTTTACAACTAAAAATGTGTTCAATTACCTTCTTCCCACGTTTTGGCGTCTTCGAGGAATTCTTTTTCTTAGGACGAGCCCTAGATGCGGAGGGGGTACCCTAAAAACACAAAATTAACATGAGATATTAGTACAGATAATAAATTAAACATAATTTTAAAAATCTAAAATGAAATGACTTGCATATTCCATCAAAACAATACATAAAAAGAGTTGTACAAAATATGATACTGTATAGCCTTGTAGGCCAAAATCGATCACTGAGAGCGTGATGTCATCAATCTAGGACATTTCGTCCCTTGTCAACACCTACAAACTAGAAATTGGACCAAGCATTAAAGATAGTTAGTATATCTTGTATTTTTTTGAATTCAAAGTGTACTATTCTATTTTAACATGTTACAAAATTTATACCTCTGGCATCTAAGTTGCAGCTATAGTAACTGGGGGAGGTGTATGGGATACAGCTGCTGCATCCTAAAATGCATATTATTTGTCTCAATTTAAATCGATGTATAAATGAAAATTCATTTATGTAATTACAAATTTAAAGTGACTGATAAATAAAATGTTATGAATTCAAATCAACACACCTGTGTCCGTGGCTCATGGGCAAACACCATGTCCATCAACTTATCTGTCAGCGTGACATCCTCAACCATGCGAGCTTGACATCTACAACTGCAAATCGTGCACAAATGATATGAGGATCCATCTGCACCGGCTACATCATCTATCCCCGAGCATATCCTCGAGCAATTGACACACATATGTTGGATGGGCTCACTGTCACCCTCTAATGGCTCATAATCCAATACAATAAGGTGTGCTAATGACGTCCCATGTTGGATGATGGCACCGGTCAATGTTGTGGCTGCCTGAAGAGTTTGTAGCTCCATCGAATCTTTCATCTCTAATGGGACAACCTGATGCACCTTGGGTTTGGGTGCTAGGGGGCGGCGACTCTCCGTGGGTAATTGCCTATGGGCTCCAGGTCTATCTTACGCAGAGCCACCACCTCTACCATGAAACTCTCTCATGTCAAAATAGTTTGGCCGCACATTGAGCACAAACTCACAATATATTTTTCTTAAAAAATATAATGGCACCTCATAATTATTACAAGGTGGATCATCAAAGACCATCTACCACCTCTACCAAAAAAGATTCTTCATCTGCACATTGGTACACCAATGTATGGGAAACCTCTTTGCATTAAGAGGTAATGACTGACCAGTTTTGGGATCAACAAAAAGGGCACATATTTGTTGTTTAGTAATATTTTTGTTTTTTACTCCATCGTATGATAACCCATTGGCATAGAATTGACAACACCTATCCCTAAAGCTTCTCCATTTGGTAATTTTTGTGGAAACAACTATGGCACCACTAGCTAATGTTTCTAGGCTAGTGGTGAGGGATTGATGATGGTCAAGTTCAAAAGTTTTCAATTTAACAATCAGTCTATTGATTTTAGACTTATTTTGTCCTAACTGATTAATTAATTCTTCTTGTGTTTCGAGTGTGCGGTCAAAAGGAGGAATTGGGGGTTGTTCTTGTGTGTTTTCAGGAGGTACATTTGGTTGTTCTTGTGGGTTTTCAGGAGGTGCATTTGGTTGTTCTTGTTATGGATTAGAAGAATCTAGTTTTTGAAACAAAAAATGAAAAAACCTAATCAAAATTAATGAAATTAAATTCAAAATGTAAAACAAATTGCATAAACCGGAAAGAAAGACAAAAATAAACAAAAACTAACATTGATCCATAGCTTGGAGGACAAATCTAGCACCCCGTTCGCAGTTTAGGAGAGGAAATGGGGAAAAAATGAAGTAAAAAACGCGCTATTCACAGGTAAATGAGACCCAGTTTTTAAAAAAAAACTTTTTTTCTAGGCATCGCGTACGTGGTTTTATTTGGATTATTAGCGCGTACACGCTCATTTTCCTATGGGCAACGCGTAAGTGCTCATTTTCCTATGCGTAACACGTACGCACTCATTTTCCTATAAGCAGCACGTACGTGCTACCTTTTCTAGGCTCGGGAAGAACAAACCTAAGTGCGTATGCAAGAATTTCAAATTATAAAACCGCGTACGCGCTACTTGTTTTTCCATTTTTTTTTGGGTGGTGTCCACTTTTCTGACCACCATCTTTGTGCACACGCTCCATAATAACAAGTCTCACACACTCACATAAATAATGATCTAATATAATTTAAACATATATTTTTTTATAAAAACATAATATTTTATGTTAGAATTTTACTCTCTCTCTCTCTCTCTCTCTCTCTCTCTCTCTCCTCCCATGATATCTCCTTTCCCCATTCCCTCCATATCCCCCTCCCCACCTCTCTATCTCTATCTCTCTTGCTTTCTCTTCTCATATATCTCCATCTCCCCCTCTTTCTCTCCCCCGCTCTCCCCCCCTCCATCTCTATTTGTCTCTTTATTTTTCTCTCCCTCCCCCCTCTTTATATTATCTCTCTCTATCACTCTATATCACCATCTATCTCTCTTTATATCTCCCTCTTCCTCTTCCTCTACATATATTTATCTCTTCTTCTTTATCTCTCCTCTATCTCCCCATCTCTCTCTATCTTTATCTCTCCCTTTGCCTCTCTATCTCTCTATCTACTTCTTCTTCTCTCTCTATCTTCCCCTCTCCTTGTGTATCTCTACACACACATATTTAATGCCCATTCCTTCCACATTGAACGCATATTTATGTGATCAAGATTTTCCATTGGACGCATATTTGTATTGTTTTTAAACTGCCAATTGTATATTGTTGAAATTTTCTAAAGTGTTAATTTTACATTTCCATTCAGTACATATTATGTGAGTGATGCACCCCCCAGTTGACCACGACCTTATAATATTGATCTTGTCTAATATTCAATATTTTCAATGGTGACTATACACTTCCTGCCATGTATAGATATCCTTAAAAGAAGGAATTATTTACATTAAACAAATATTTAGTTCAAAACCTATGGGAGGGGAGAAGGGGCCCACCCAAGATTCTCTTCAAAAAGGAATCTAAGTAAATTCTTAGACTTAGCATTTTCTCTTATATCCCTCACGTAAGTCTAAGCTAAGAAAGGAAAAGTTTTAATGAGAATAAATGATTATTATTTACAATTTAGTCTAATAAATCTAATTTCAATATTATCTCATTTTAAATGTTTTTTTTGAGATGTGAAATTAAGTTTAGATTTAGTTTTTTTTTTTAAATTGTACTTCCTTAAACTATGATAACTAATCTTCTATAAACATTATCTTCATGACCTTCATAGTATATGAATATTAGAAATAGGGAAATAAGTTTAGGCACATCCTAAGTTCTTAAAAGACACTATCGTTATCAAAGGAATGGTAGAGAGAGAGTGCTCAATTGTTTCTTCCATAACATATAAGAATAGTATTGGGTTATGCATTGTGATCTCCTTAAATTTATGCCTTCATTATATTGATCTTTAGAAACTTAAGAATGTGATAATTATGAAAAAACTATCTGATGTGTTCCTATTGGAAATGAGGTTATGTTTATCTTGTCCTAGTTATGGTTGATTACTAATCTTTAGACCTAGGAAATTTTCATAACATTCACCTTACTCTAGAGTAAGTGTAGAATCATTAGGCAAGGAACTATGGATAACAGAAGAATAGAGATATCAATGGCTTACATAATGTCAACTCTAAGGAACCATGCTTCCACCTTAACGTTATTGAGATTCTTGTCACTAATGAAAATATGATAATGTCCAATGTTCATCAGAAAAACATGATAAGTTACCTCAATGTTTATGATCAAAATAACTACAAAAGAATTAGTGTCTACAAAATTGTAACTATTCTTCGTATGATATGTGTGAAATTCGATACCATTGATTTGCATATGTAAGCATTGTTCATGATGTGCAAATCAAATTTTGGGTATATGAAAGACATAGCTATATGTGAATGCTCATTTGATTGTTGATTTCATGTTTGCACATTAAAACCAAGTAGATTTATCTCTCATGTGATGTGATTACATAGAAAGAGATGCTTCAGTAGTTCAATGAATTCTTTTGTTGACTTGTGGACATGTTAAAAAATATTCAACCTATATGCATTTATATAATCTTGTATTTTGTTGTATGCTCATGTATAATTTATTGAGCTTTTATATTCATTGTGTGTCTCCAATGTGTATTGGATGGGTTCTAAATATGGGTTAAAAGAGAAAGGTGAGTTTCCAGAGAGGTTTAAATCTTCGCTTTAACTCATCTGCCGATAGTCGGCCTTGAAAGATCTTTGGCCAAATTTCTATTGATTTTTTAGTATATGCTTGCTAAGATAATCATTATAATTTCACTCTCTTCCATATCTTAGTGTTGATACTAGATACACTAAGTTGCACCAAATTCCATCCCCTACCAGTTTCAAATCACTAGACTAATTTGTGCAAGGTCAGCGGTTCTTTATGTCAAGAAGAACTCTGAGGAAGCATAAATGCTTTGCGGTTGGGCTATAAAGTGCTTCGACAATGTTCTCACCCATGATGTAAGTGTGGGAGATAGATGTTGGGAGTCCCTGTTAGGATGATATTCAACTTTGTTTTATATAATTCATTATATTTGACTTTATGGTCTTTTGTAGCATAAGTAATTTTCATTATGTTTAGCCAATCTCTTGGCCTATGTAATCAAACATTGTGTTGAGTTGTAACATTATGTAACTATTTTTGGTATATTGAGCATAATGGATTATTCAATAAAGCGAATTCTTAATTATGTGTAATTTTGTATAAAATTGTTGTATTTATGCAATTAAATATTTTGATAATATGGAGGCCTCTACATTGATAATATATATCATTGATTTTTTATTTAATATTACATCATAATTTAAAGATTAATTTAATATTATTTTATAAATAGATAAATAATTTTTATTTTAGTTAAAGCAATCACAGTGTGTAGGAGAAAATTGTTTAGTAGTTGAAATGACTTTTTATGGTCGTAAAATATGCACAAAATGGACTTGTAAAAGTCATTGGAAACTCTCAACCAAATGAAACATTTAACATGTATAAAATTGGTCCTAAAAACCCTTGCATATATTCTATTCTCTCTCTATTTCAAACATATCATGAGCCTGTTGGTAATGGAGTTTTATTATCTTTCTCATTTTTCAAAACCCTGTTAGAGGAACATAGTTGATTTCAAACTACAACTTCTCCATTGATGCATTTTTTGAAAAATATCATTTGTTAAATGGTCTACCAATTAACATCATGTGTTGCATAAATGTATACAATAAATAGACCATTTTTCCCTAATTGACTTTCCACACTTGTTCGGCATACCTATTGCACACCAAGGTGCAATTGCTAGTAATATATATTATAAGAAAATTGTAAAAAATAATAGTAACATTCATAATTGTAATTATTTATACATAAAAAATAAATTGAATATATAAGTAAATTAAAATCAATCTTTTTAATAGGTTTTATTTATTCTATTTTAAATTTTATTTATTTTATTTTATTTATAATTTTGAAAATATAATTTAAAATTTTAGTTTTAATAATATTGAATAGTTTAATTTTAGTTTTAATAATTTTAATATAGTTTTTTAATATTTTATTATAATTATAGTTTTGATTTCTTTAAATTAATTTTTTTAAGAATCTAATTATATTTACATTCAATTTTATTATAATTTTTAAGTTATTACTATTTAGTCTATCTTTCAATTTATGTTATAATATTTTTTATTTATTAATAATTCAGATGATTATATATAATATATAAGATTTATTGAACGTATTTATACATTTTATGATAGGTACAATATGACTATAAGGATAGGGAAAATATAACCCATCATTTTCTACATTTTTACAGTGTGTTGAAGTATATTTTGGTTATAATTTTAAACAAGGATATTCAAAGTATATAACATGCATTTTCATAAATAGTGATAAGTTATTTCTCTTCCTCTACCCTTCCATTTCTATCTTAACCAGGTTATATATCTCTATCTCTCCTTTCTATCCTTATCTCTCCCTTTCTTTCTCCCTCTTTCCCTATCACTCACTTGTTCTATATCTCCCTACTACTCTCTCATCTCTCCATCTCCATTTCTCTCCATCGCTCTTCATCATTTTGTATATATACGCCTGTGTTCCTCTCTCTCTCTCTCTCTCCATGGCAAACATAACATGACCCCATTAGTAATGGAACCTAAATATTTTCCTAAATTCATAAAAATATCGTGTCATCTGTTTCATTTATATGCTTCACCATAAAATTAAATTGTAATACAATTGTAGACTTCACTTCCATGAAACTAATATTGTTTCAATATTATCACATTCATATGCATCTCATTTAAATTCAATTTATCTAAACTACTACTAAAAATCAATAATTTTATTTTAATTTATAATAATTGCTAAAATTATTGTTAAGTTATCGTTTATTAGTTAATAATTATTTATTTAATTATTAGTCTATTATACTCTACGCTTAAGCTAAACTTAAGAATCTTATAATTCTTTAGGATTTTTCTCCTTTAGGGTTTCGAGTATCCTCTTATAAGGATTCTCTCTTTCTATTTTCATAATAACTGTAATTATTGAATTGCATTTTTGTTGCATAATCAATATGACTCTCTTTTTTGGATCTCTGAATTCTGGCCTCCATATCTTTTTTGCTTCTCTCCTTGTGTGACAGGTTTGCATGCAGGTGATCTTTGGGAGCTGTAGAGTTCATATTTCCTCAACTCCAATATGGAACCCTAAATAATTATAAGATTCCTAAGTTTAGCTTAAGTGTAGAGTATAATAGACTAATAATTAAATAAATAATTATTAGCTAATAAAAGATAACTCTAACACCCCCCTCTTAAGATGAACTTAGAGAGTAGTGGAGTTGATTTTTCCTCAACTCCAATAATTACTATAAAATTAAGTATTTTATAAAATTTCTATATGAATATAAAAACTTTCAAATCATATCAATCGCATATAATTAATCATTGAAATAATACTAACTTCTATAAGCATTTGAGATCCTTCTATAGAATGCAATTTATTCCCAATCTTTAACTAATTATCCACTTGTACAAATAAAGACATGACCATATAAATTGGGAAGTTCAATAATTTTATTTAAAACAAAAAAGTTTCAATCTTTACCATTAAATTGCTCAAGATCAACCAAATATTTTAAATCTTTAATGTAAACGAATCTCTTAATATAATACTATATTACTATATTACTTATAATCAATAAATATTATTAATAATTATAACAAATATTATATTATTAATAACTATAACAAATATTATTATTTCACTGCAATTTAATAGGACTACATGACACTTGTTAATATTATTTCAAGCTTCTAGATTTAAAAATTTGGGTGTTTCTTTAACCATATGTTACAATAATATTTGGGGAAAATATACTACTTTTATCCACGAAAGATAACCGTTGCACACCAAATTGATTGATATTATTTTACAGGCTGTCACACCACGTTGCCTTGCAACGATAGCTTTGCAACGAAGCAAAAGCGTTTTATTGGGATACAGTAGTGACCGTTGACCACCAATCATTGGTTTTAACGGTCGGTTTCTTAATCTACACGTGTCGGTCGCATTTAATAAAACTAACACTCGCCCTCGTCTACTACGCGTAATGATTCCTATACATTAATAAACTTCGCTCTTAAATTCCACACAACACTGACGAAATTCAGCTCCTAATTTGTGTAAATCTTGTTGCTTTTACCCTGTTTTCTGTGAGTACTCTGTTTTTCTGTCTGCTCTGTGGTATTGTTATCAGAGAAATCATGAGGGAAGGCACTGCGAATTGCATTGACATCATTTTGGCCATACTTTTGCCTCCTCTGGGAGTCTTCTTGAAATACGGCTGCCATGTAAGAATCATTTGCTCTTAAGCACTTTTCTTTGTTTCCTTTTTTGCTGGTTTTAAAGATCTGAGCTGAAAATTTTAGTATTTTTTGTTGTGTGGACTGATTGATTGTGCAGGTGGAGTTCTGGATATGCTTGCTGCTCACAATTCTGGGGTACTTGCCAGGAATTATTTATGCAATTTATGTCATCACCAAGTGAAACCCTTGCTGTCATGCTTTTTGGCTGTAAATATTTGTAGGGTTTGGGATTTGGTTAGGGTTTGAGAAGTGGCTTTTTATTGAGAAGAATAATGACGGGGTTTCGGCAGTAGTTTTATTGGAGGCTGCTGTAGCCGATCACTTCTGATGTGTACTATTTATCCTCAATTTATAGATTGAATACTGTTTTGTTTGTTCGTGTGTAATATTTATCTCAAAATTTGATTGTTCAATTCCCTTTAGCTGTTTCGATCTTTGTGCGAACTGGTACTTTTGTACTTTTCTAAACAAGAAGAAAACTTCGAAACTGTAATACTTTGAGAAATTAAATAATGTTTTTTCGAAAATAAGTTTGGAAGAGACCATCGCCATTATTGAAGACTGATTGAAAAACAAACAAAATAGTTGACGGAAGTGTGTACAGTTCTTGATGACTATATAAATTTAAAATAAGCAGTTGCAGAAGATCAACTTGCAACGGAGGATCTTGTTTGTTCAATATGTAAAGATGTGTTTTGAATGTTGGCCAATATGTAGAAGTGATGGTTGTCAACCATAAAGTCAAAAAGAAAACAATGTTAAAAAGCTTTTAAAAAGTAAAAGAAAAGCTTGGCGTTAGTACCAGTAATGAGTAGTATCTCACTGTCCGAGAGTATTTCTAGAATTGTGAAGGTATTTGATTGAAATAAAAAAAAAGTTGTGAATCAGAGGAGAAAAAGTACACTCTTTGGTTAAGAGTATCTTTAGTCGTATGAAGGTATTTTATTGAAATTTAAAGATGACGTGGAAAGGAAGAGAAGAATATATACATATGAATGTTATAGAATGTATGGTTTGTATCTAAAATATAAGTCTAGATTGTATTGAATTTATAGGTTATACTAAAAATAAGCATCTTGAATACATTTTTTAAAATGTAAATTTTGATTGGAAAGTTGCATAATTATGAATATAAAAAAATTAGTTGTAAGAGAACAAATGTGAATCTAATAAGTTGAGATAAACTAAGTTGAAGAAGGAATATATTAATAAAAACAAATAAAATATAACTTATTGTATTAGAATTTTAGAGTTGGTGCAATGAGCCTATAATTAAATCATTTTTTTTTGTAGTTAATTGCATGAAAATATACAAATAAAATGAAAGTGCTAGAATCATTTGAGTGCATGATAGATAAATGAGATGTCAAATATTTTTTGACATCTATGTAACTTTCCAGTTAAAATATTTGGACTTGCTTAGATATCAAATTAAAGTTGATTCCTTTGCATCTTTGCTTAAGATGCTTCATGGTGAAATTCACCAATCATAATATAAATGATTTGGACTCGCAAAGAATAAGTAATGATGCAAAATTGATCTCAATTGATCTCAATTGACTTGCATGTAAACTATAGTATCATGTATGGTGAGAAAAAGAATCTCAAAGGTCCTTTTAGATATAAATATTCAAGTAATAAATTATTTCCCACTCACTCTAAAATAGAGTTGCAATTAATTGAATTTTGCAACAATGGGGCTTTCTTGCAATTTATGCTCGAAAATCCTCCGCAAAATTGAGTACCTACAGACTGGAAGTTTTTTAGGTCGATTAAAACCTAAAACACTTGAATAGTTTCGACCAGAGGACAAATCAGACACTTTGAACAAGGACAAATACCGTTTCAGGAGATAGGCAAAAAATTCCTTGTGAAGCGCCAATGGTGGGTTAGGAGAAAGCAGGAGAGAAAGAAGAGGACAAGGAAAGTGCTCCTCTGCTAACCCTAGAACTTTTTATTTTGCCTAACAAAGGAATTTGTGTTGTCATTAGCAGCAAAAACCTTAGGTTAAAAAACATTGCCATATTCATGGCGTCTGTCGATATTTCCAAACTGCCTGTGTGTAAATATTTGGATGAATGGATTCTAAATGTGTGGGTTAAAAAGTTAGGTGTTCATGTTGTTTCCTTTTGTCGAATGTTTCAAAAATACTTAGTTTTTATTTTTCTGAAAGATCATACTATGCAACAAACAATTTTACAAAAACATTATTGGAATATTGGAAGATGTCTTTTGTGCTCAGTATGGTCGCCAAAGGCAATTGGTGATGAAGTAACTGCATTGTCTTTTCCTAGGTGTATTACTGTCAAGAAAGTTCAGCCATTCATTGAGTTTTCTTGTCACAAATGATTGTGCTTGTGGGGAATATTCTTAGAGTAGATGAGACTAGCTCCCCCTTACTATTTTAAGGGCCCTCACAATCTCTCCCTCATATGGATCTTAGAGTGCTCGTCTCTTTGTTATCATTGTTATCACGGTTAGAAATACTAGAGGTTTTGCAAATTAACCTTAATGATTCAACCCATGCTTGTAGCATCAAAGTGTTGTGTTGGGAGGAATCAATGTTTGTTAGTTATGCAAACAAATAAGGTCATAAAGAAAAAACGTCCCTTAACCAAAGGCATACACCCAAGGACAAAATGAATAAAGAGACAGTGACTTCGAAACATAGAGTAGATGTTGATAGTTTAAAGAAGCATTTTGATAATGTAGGTATTGATTACACACCTATTATATATTTCATTAACCCTAATTTTCTCAACCCTAATAACTCCATCGGTGCTATAGTTTAAGATAATAACAACTCCCTTGATTATCCTAATAATAATGAAGCTATTGTTGAACTAGGCAACCCTAATGCACATATCCCCTTTGGCTTGCCTGATGTGCATTGCAATCTATGAAACCCTTTTATCTATAAAGATTCAGAGGCCCCTAATGGAACTAAAGACTCTGATTTTCCCACTGTTAACAATAACATAGGAAATCATAATGTACATAATGGTGAGACTAATCTTAATGCGAATAGAATCAATGAGTGATGCAGAGTGAGGCAACAAACTAGGTGAAAACCTTCTCTCACCCACATCTACTATGTCCAAAACAAGTTCTTTTGTTTGTTCAAGGTGTCAAAAAACACACCTTCCAAGTACTCAACTCACACAACAATTTGTGTGACCGGATCCATACTGGTTTTGTATCTTCCGATACCGGTAGGATGAAAACACTCTACCCTTGTGTGAAAGGTAGACAATCTTCCAGTACCGGTGGGATGGAAACCTATTGGATATTGTTTATTGGTGGTCCAACCAACACAAAACACCAATAATATCTGACTATCAAATGTGTTAGGGGATACTTGTCTCACAATTGTCCTATTTGTCTAGTAGCCCTACCAGTAGACTAGTAGCCCTACCGGTTAAGTTCTCCACACACAACTTAATAAAATTCCAAAGGACAAGACAAATTAAAGGCATATTTAGATACCCTTTGTCAAGTTCCACAAATCCCCAAAGGATTAGACCCTAACCACAAGTTTGAAAGGTCTATATCCATAATGTCCTTCCAGACCTAATTAAGCCAACTAGGCCTAATTTACAAAGCAAGTACCCCTTGTATTAGTCCTCCGACCAAACCAATACTTCTGCAAGGTGGGTTAAGTTGTCAAACCACCAAATCCAAGGTTTTAGGACTTGATCCCATCTTTTTTATCTACTGCAAGTGATTTTCACTTCTTTAGTTTAGGTGGTCACATAGAGATGCCCGCCTAGGGTCAATTCAATCTCTTCGGGCTTGGAGCCTCCCTGCAAACCAACACCAAAATCTTTTGATACAATGGCCCCCCTAACATTTTCCCACAGGTTGTTTGGTCCTCTGGTGAAAATGTTAGATTAACGGTGAAACCTAGGTGCCGGTAGGGTTTGTGACTAGTTTGATTAGTTTTTGATGGATCTCTACAACTCGATTGTTACAAGACCTCAAACTTGATTCAAATGAAAGGTAAGATACTTCCCTAGCTCTTCCAATTTGTTTCAGGCATCCACCAATCCATACTAGTCAAAACAGAACAACTACGCAAAATTTCAAAAAACTCCAAGTATATTGTATTGCTCCAAACTCCAAAACATCATCAATTTCAACCACTTCAACAACAACACCAATAAAATCCCTAGAATCGATCCAAGTAGGCATAATATAGCCTCCATAACGGTGTCCAACCAATTTTCAAACTTTGGAACCGTTGGAGGATTAATTACCCCTTTTTACAACATTTTGCAATGACAACAAAAGTTGTCAACTTGCACTTTTCAAATTTGGTGACTCCAAGGTGTATTCGGCCTATTCCAAGGATTTGGTCTAATGTTTCTAAGACCAATATTTATTTTCCTGACTCATGCCTAGACTCCTTCTGATCCACATCGTCATTTGTCCATGGTGGCTTATAAAATGCAACCATGACAATGTCGTACATCAATTGGGTCTTATTGACTCGCAAACCTATCAACCTACTACATATGATCATTTTCACCTCATGGTTGATATTAGACTCCTTTAGGCTTCATTTGTGTCTTTGGGTGCTCCTACACCAATGAGACAACTAAAATTAAAACTATAACGAATAACCCTAGTTCTTCTATTTTTCTTGAGAGGCCTAATATCTTGAATCTGTTTAATGCCCACTCAGTCAACTTAAACAATAGTTCATGTATCCTTTCCAATCCCACGTCCAATATCAGACTTTCTAACTCCTTAGTGTCATGACTAATGAGATTGCTTATGCTAGTTTGAGCCCTGAACCTTAGGGGACCTACAGAGAAGTTGCCTTTTGAATCAACACATATCCTCTTCCTTCTACCCCTCTGATTCATTACCGTGGACTTCAAATGTTACTAGTCCCAATAGGAACACCCAACAGAATGTGTTGGACAAGATCAAGCTCATCATTGCCAAGAACAAAAGTATGGAAACCAATAAGGTAACTATTGAACTTAATAAATCATAATACATCATTGAAGGTTTTAATAATAACTACAAGAAGAAAGCCTTGGTTGTAAATAAGGTTAGTGATTTCAAACAACATAATAGAAATAAAGATTCTACAACCATAGAGGTGGATGATAATAGCAGTGATAAGAACATGGATTCTAATAATGAAATAGGCATCAATCATCACAATAGAAACAAATCCACTTCCATTGTAAAAAACATAGCATCTAAGATTGAATCTAAGTTTCAAACTATTAGTGATTTACATGACACCACTAGGGTTGTTGGTCCTCATCCCCTAAATATGAAAAATGAGCCAACAAATTGTGTAATAAATCACCTCTACCCTTAATCAACCAAATTAGGGATGATGATAGTAAGGTGATCTCTAAAATTACAAATTGTTAAGGAACTTTAAAATAATGTTGCTCAGGAATCTACAGAGGTGTTGGACCAACATCTTAGTGGTGTGATGGAGGTCACCAATAATTTGATAAGTGGATCCAATTCATAGATGTAGTCTATGGGTGAACTCACAATAATGATTCCCAATTTTTTACCACTTTTGACACTGAGATGAACAATTTAAAATAATCTTCAACTTCCGACAACTACAACTTTTAAACCATTAAGAATTTGAAGATGATGTAAATTAGTGATTTGTAGGATTTTCTTTGTAGATTCTATAAATATTTGTTTCAAAAAAATTTGAAGCATTTAAAAAAAAAAAATCAACTCCCTCGGAAAGTATTTTTTTACAGCAAACTACATTTTTTAAGAGTGATGTGCCTCCCGAAACGCATAACTTTTTTTTTATAAATGATAAAAACTCAATTCTTTCGAATTTTTGTTTGTAACATCAATATCCAGGGCTTACAGTTGGTTTGATAGTGATATGTTAAATATTTTTCATTTTATTAAGTTTTGAAGTCCGACAAATTATATTTTAGACATAGGTGTACGTTTGAACACATAACTTGTTCTATGTATATCGAAATTCAATTTTTTTTTTTGTTAGAAAGAAGACATCAATACCTAGGACATAGATATTTTTCAATTTTTTTTTTAATTAGTTTACTATTTTCCTAGTGTGCTGAATAGAGAAATTCTTGTTCTGTGAAAAACCTATGTTTGGTAAAATTAAAAAAACAAGTTCATAATAAACTCAATATGTAATAAAATTATAGTCATTGGAAAGCTTGCTTTGAGGACTACAATACTACATTTTGGGTTGTCAATATCATTTCATTTGAGCCTTCAACCAGAGGTTTGAAGGCCAAAAATCTGCAAAAAAATGTAGAAAGCTTCAAAGAAGTGTTAAAAAAGGGGTTCGAACAAAGGGGGGTTCGAGCGAACAACCCATTTTTACGGGGGTTCGAATGAAGAGGGGTTCGATCGAACCCCCCTAATATAATTGAAAAACAACATAAACAAGCATTAAAGGTGCTTCACTCGAAAGAGGGGGTTCGAGCGAAGTGAGGGCTTCGCTCGAATCCCAAAGGGTAGTCTGTTCGAACACCCCCACTACGCTCGAACCCCCTTTGAATTATTTTTCCTCCCACCTCGTTTTTCCTTCGTGGGTGAAAGTGGGAACCATTATTGTGAACTTATCCCTATGTCTTTGCCCACCCAAGGTGACAAGGAGGTCGCTGAACAATATGATGGCATAGGACAAAATGGTAGGATGTAGCTGAAATCTTTTGATACCCTAATGATCACTAATATTCTAAGTAGTAGATAAAAATGTTTGAGTTCCTCTATGGCTACATCTTGTCAAGGGGACAATAAAATCCTTGGTCTCAATATAGGCATAGAAGGAAAAAATTAATTTTAAACACTAGATGTTGTTGTAGCATTGTAAATTGCATCCCTATGCAATTTATTGCTTATCTAGGCCCTATTTTAGCATCCTTGGCCTTTTGTGTTGAACACGCTTGATCCGGCCCAATCTAGCATCTCATTTTGGCTTCTCCATCCCATTTTGGACCCCATGTCCAAATTTGAGGCCACATTGTAGGGAGCAAGGTGTTTGGGGTGACCTGCTCCTAGGAGTGGGCATATGATCAGGGCACTATGCTCTCCCACGTTTGGCCCCAAACTTGAACCACTTAATAGTCAAAATGGTTAAGTGTATATCTTTTCTCGTGTCAACCTACTTTGAGTTTTTCACCTCAAAATTCCTGGGAGAGGTATATAAGAAAGGTATCCTCCCTCATGTTGGCAATCTTGATGATATAGGCACAAAATGAGACAACAAAAGACAATTCAATTTCAAGAGCAAGAGATCAAGCATCAAGGCATTGAAGATTAGAAGTAATTTGCAAATCTATGCATTTGTGATGGCATCCATGATCTTCAATTCCTAAAGTCAACTCATGCAAGTCAACATCAACATCTGTTGGAAGTATGTGTTGCTTTGGTTGTCATTGATTTGTCAAACTTGTTGTTCCGAAATGGCATTGGTCTAGAATGTTTGTGGTGTAGAAATATCTTGTTGTGTTTGTGCTGGGTATGTGCAAGATCATGGGGGGCCAAAAAGTGGCAATGGAAAAAAAATGCATTTTCAACCTTCCCAAACACGCCAAAATCCACTTTGACTTTTTGTTTGGGTCGAGCAAAATTTGAATTTGGTTTGGTAATACCAAACCAAATCGGATATCCGATTTGTGATGTCACCATTGTGATGTCACTATTGTGCATACTTTTCAAATCGGATATCCGATTTTCTCAACATAAAAAATATAGTTTAGTAAAAGGGGCATAAATTTTGTGTTTCTTATTGAAATTTTGATTTTTTATAGGCATTGGAATGGTAATTCATAGACCTATCAAATGGATGAGGTATTTTGATGATATTATAGACAAAAAATAAATTATAATCATTTTAATTTAGTCCTTCAATTTTAAAACTTTAAATACTCACAAATTTTGCATACAAAGTCTCATTTTTTTTTCCTATCACCTCCTTTATCTATCACTTGTCTATCTAGATACTTATATAATATATTTTATATATCTCTTTCTTCTCTACTTATGCCACTTATTTTCTCATTCCATGTAGATAAATAAATTCTCAAGTTACATGCATCTCTGCATATATCTCCATCTTTCTATTCATATCTCACCCTCTCCCAATCCATCATTGTCACTCTTTATTTCTATATTTCTCTCTAATAATCTCTCTTCTCTCTATTTATCTCCCTCCTTTACCTTATCCTACCTATACTTATATATAACTTGTCTCTATCACCTCCTTTTTCTCCCTATCTTGTCCCCTCTCTCTCTATATCCCTATAGATCTATCTTCATGTATATTTATATCTCATTATCTCTAAATCTCACTTATTCACTCCATCTCTCCCTCCATTTGTCTTACTCTCTCTATCACGTTATATCCATATCTATCTCTATCTCCATCTTCACATCTCCATCTCTTTCCCTATCAATCTCTCTTTTTATATGTTCCTCTATATTTATATATATTCCTCTATACATGATTAATCTACTTCTCTATCTCTTCCTCTATCGCCCTCTTGAAGTATCTTTCCCTTTCTCTACTTTTATCTCTTTATTTAATCCATCTTTATATATATTTTTCTCTCTCCCCACATCCTTCTCTATAGTGCCTTTATATATCTTTATATCTTCCTCTTTTTCTCTCTCCCTATCTATCTATCCCTATCTATAATCTCTATCTCTCTTTCTCACTCTCTTTCACTGTCTATATATCTCTATCTATCAATATTTCTCTTCCTTTATATCTCTCTATCTCTTCCTTTTTTTATCTCTCTCTTTACCCCTCTCTATCCATTTTTCTCCATCTCTTCATATATTTATCTTTGTCTTTACCTCTCTCTTTCTCTATATCTATTCACCTCCCTCTCCCTTAATCTTCATATTTTATCTCTATCTTCCTCTCTCCTTTTCAATATCTAGATATGTCTACCTCTTTCTATCCATCCTTGTCCTTTAGTTTTTCTCCCTCTCACTTCACACTCCTTAATATCTATATCTCTATTTATGTCCTTGTCCTTTAGTTCTTTTCCCTCTCTTTAGTTCTTCATCTCTCTTCATCCTTATATCTCTACTTATTTGAAAATAAGTATATATGGTCTCCTAAGGGGTTATATTGTGTCCTAAGGGGTCACAGAACATCATATGACCCCTTAGGACACAATATGACCCCTAACGACACCATATGGTCTCCTAAGGGGTCATATGGTGTCATAAGGGGTCATAAAACACCATATGACCCCTTAAGACACAATAAGACCCCTAATGACACCATATGGTGTCTTAAGGGGTCATAAGACTCCAAATGACCCCTTAGGACTGTAGGATTTGAAAAATACAAATCCACAAAACCCAAAAGAAACCTGCATGCAAGAAACCTGTCACAGAGAAAGAGAGAGAACGAATACAAGGGTTTTGGCTCTGACAAAGAGAAAAGATGTATTATTAGAGAAAAATGAATCAAGAATATTGAATAATACAAGAGATCAATCCTTATAAAGGAGATCAACACCAAAAGGAAAACCTAACCCTAAGGTGTGAGCATTTAATAATTAAATATTAATTATTAAATGACTAATATGTGCATAAAGGGAAATCTTAAGAGGAGAGCAAAGTTAATTAATTACTTTACTCTAACACCCCCCCTTAAGATGAGCTACAATGCAGCTACAAACAATGCAGAAGAAAGCAAAGGAACTACAATGCAAAGGAGGGTCCCGGCAACAAGGCCTGATGAGGTACCCGAATACAAGAAAATCTCTATAAAGTGGAGTAAAGGAGAAAACCCAGTGGGAAAAAACTCCTCTCCAAAAAGAGATAAAGAAACATGCTATAAAGAAAACATGAAGGAAGGAAGGCCTCACTGAGACCCCCCAAGGACAACTTCCTTCACCCCAAGCATTGAGCGCAACTGAAGATAGCGCGGAGATGCCAAAGGTTTAGTGAAGATGTCAGCAACCTGCTCCTCTGTAGGAATATACTCCAAGATGAGAGAACCATCCTGAATCAACTGTTTGATGAAGTGCATGTGGATTTCAATATGCTTTGTCCGCTGATGCTCCACTAGGTTGCGAGAAATGTGAATGGCGCTATGGTTGTCACACCAAAGAATAGTGGGACAATCTGGAGGAAACCCAAACTCTGTCATCGATTGCTGAAGCCATAAAACCTCCTGACTGGCTAACACTGCTGCACGGTACTCAGCCTCTGTAGATGATAATGCAATAGCAGATTGCTTCTTGCAAGACCATGTGATAGGACCAGAACCAAGGCAAAAAACGAAGCCAGAAGTAGACTTTCGATCATTGACATCACCAGCCCAATCGGAGTCAGTGAAGCCAATGATGTGAGGGGATCCTGAAGAGTAGTGAATGCCATAATGTGTGGTGCCCCGAATATATCTCAAAATACGTTTGGCTGCTTGCCAATGGCTCTCATGAGGATCATGGGAGAACCGAGAGACAAGGCCAACCGCAAAGGAAAGATCAGGACGAGAATGTGTCAGGTACAACAGACTGCCAACCAACTGCCTGTATAAAGTGGGGTCTACTGAAGGAGTAGAGCAAGTGGAAGACAAAACAACACCTGACTGAAATGGAGTGGGGGCAGACTTGCAATCAAGCATGCCAAATCGCTGAAGCATATCAAGAGCATACTTCTCCTGAAAAATGGAAATCCCATCCGAAGACTGAATAACCTGTAGACCCAGAAAGAAGTGCAAGAGACCAAGATCGGTCATCTCAAACTGCTCCATCAAAGCTCTCTGAACACTCTGAATCATGGAGGATGAGCTACCTGTAATGATGAGATCATCTACATATAGCACTAGAATCAAAAGATCACCCTCCTGACGCTGAATATAGACTGTGTGATCGGAATGACAGCGTGTGAAGTGCGAGGAAAGCAAGAAGGAGTCCATCTTCTCATACCAAGCCCTGGGGGCTTGTTTGAGACCATACAATGAACGTCGAAGTCTGCAAACCAAAGAAGTGTCCTGCACAAAACCCTGAGGCTGCTCCATATAGATCTCCTCATGTAGGTCTCCATGCAAGAAGGCACTCTTCACATCCATCTGAAACACTGTCCATCCTTGTGAAGCTGCAAGTGAAAGTACCAGGCGTATAGAATTCATCTTGGCGACAGGAGCAAAGGTCTCAGAGTAGTCAATACCCTCTACCTGAGAAAACCCCTTTGCAACAAGACGGGCCTTATACTTATCAATAGAACCATCTACAGCATACTTGGTATGATACACCCACTTGCACCGAACCAACTTTCTTCCCTTAGGAAGAGGACAAAGATCCCAAGTATGATTCTTCATCAAAGAAGAATACTCCTCATCCATGGCCCTATCCCACTCTGGGTGTCCTGTCGCCTCTGAAAACTTTTGAGGATCATCTGAAAGGGTATGACTCAAAAGACTAGAACCAGATGTCTGAGCACGAGTGCGACGAGTATCTGAAGGATCACCTGCCAAAGAACCAGCTGCATCAACAGTATCACGGGCCCACTTCGGCAAAGACGGAGCAACTGGTGGTGGTGGAGATGGTGGATCATGATCTACATCATCCTCAAGAGATAAGTAATCCTCAAGAGATGAAGAGGAAGGAGTAGGCAATGAGGGAGAAGCTGGTGATGGAGAATCCATCTGAGGATAGCACTCATCAAACTGGACATCCCGCCGAAACAAGACCTCTCTAGAATCAGGATCAAACAACCTGTATGCCTTAACATCCTCACAGTAGCCAACAAATATGAGTGGTCGGCTCTTCCTCTCCATGGCTATCCGCTGAGCATCAAGAATAAATGCCCAAGCCTCACTACCAAAAACTCGGAATGTAGAAACATCAGGCTTGACATGGGTCCAAGCCTCCTCAGGAGTTATATGTCGTAATGCCTTATGGGGCATCCGGTTCTGAATATAATTGGCACAATTGACTGCCTCAGCCCAAAATGAAGAACTCATAGCTCGAGACTGTATCATACAATTTGCCATCTCCCGTAAGGTTCTGTTCTTTCTCTCAGCAACACCATTCTGTTGAGGGGTATAAGGAACTGTAAACTGATGCTGTAAACCATGCTCAGTGCAAAAATCTCTGAAAGCCTGATTTACATACTCCCCCCCATTATCTGTGCATATCCTCCTGATAGAAAGTCCAGATTGCTTCTCCACAAATGTCTTAAACTTCCTGAAAGAGTCAAAGACATCAGACTTGTACTTAAGAAAGTACACCCATGTACGCCTGGAGAAGTCATCAATAAAAGTGAGTACATAACGGGCCCCTGAAAAAGAAGGAGTCGGAAAGGACATAAGATCACTGTGTACCAACTCTAGGGCTGCCCTAGCACGAGAGGCTCGACCCTTAGGAAAAGGATCTCGATGATGTTTGCCAAGGACACAACCACGACATACACCATCTGTACAAGAAATCTGTGGAAGCCCAATCACAAGTGCCTGTGTACTCATCTGCTGTAGATATCTGTAATTGACATGACCAAAACGCTCATGCCAAAGCCTGCTCACTGAATCTGCATGTGCTATAAGAGAGGAACCAACAGTGTCTGAACTCTCAAAGCCATCAAAACTATATAAGTGAGATGTAGAATCCACACTCCCAGTAGCCACAACCAAGTCAGGATCATGAAGATCTCGAATAACCACATCATGTGGAGAGAACTCAACTGTCTTACCAGAGCCAGAGTGGCAAATCTGATAAACAGATAGAAGGTTTGTCGAAATGTCAGGAACCAAAAGCACATCCTGAAGACAACCACCATCCAATGAAACAGTACCAGAACCCTGAACGGAAAGTTGTGTTGAGTCACCAACTGCAATATGTCGAGTGTCTGTAGGAGCAAGAGCGGTGACCAAATCCTATGTGTGTGTCATATGGTGAGAGGCACCAGAATCTAGAATCCAAGTGGACGCTGAGGACAATGCTCGTGCAGAAAGAGCATGACCTTTCCCTGTGGGCTGTGAAGGAGGCTGTGGTGCACTGATATTATGCTGCTGCATGGCTTCCTCCAAAGCCTCTAAACGTTTCCAACACCTGGAAACGGGATGTCCTTCCTTGCCACAAAAACTGCAAGGATCACCTGATTTCTTCTTAGTCTTGGAGGAAGACTCACAGACTTTGAAGATTTGCCCTGTTTAGAATTGAATTGTGGTTTTGAATCAGACTTAGGTGGTGGCTTGGAGGGATTCTCACTAGCCTCTGAATCTTTCTTAGGCTTTGGTTTCTGCTTCTATTTTCCTTTGGAGGACTGGGCTACCAATGCTTGGTTCTGTGAACCTGAAAGTGAATCCAACTGCTTAAGCTTAGCTTGCTCACGAGTCAGATGATCACAAAAGACCTCAAAAGAAGGCATGACATGTCGAGCACCCAAGGCATCCATGGTGGAATAGAAGGTCGAAGAGAAGATCTGAAATGGACCCCGAAGCTTGGAGAGAATCAGGAAAATGCACTCTGTATCAGTCTTAGTCTTACCACAACCCTGCAAGATAGATCTTTGCTGTTTGAACTTCATCAGAAAGTCCTCAATAGAAGGAAATGAATCAGGTACCAAGGAAGTTAACTCTGCCTCAAGCTGCAAAGCTCTGAACTCGTTGACAGTACCAAAAAGTCCCTCAAACTTGGTCCAAATGGCTCGAGGAGTGATACAACCTTCAAGATGAAACTGGAGACTGTCGGAAATGTGTAAAGCCATCAATCCCATAGCCTGATCCATATTGTTCCTGTGTTGCATAATCTCAAAAGGACGTGTCAACTGAGGCTGAACCTCATCCAAACAGGACCATAACCCTTTTGACTGGAGAAGAGTCATCATGCGACCCTTCCAAGTGTGGTAATTATGCGGTGTGAGAGATTCAATAGGTCTGTCTGCCATCCTGTGAACTGTGCCTCAACTGCTCTGAATTTTTAATTATTATTAAGTGGTCTTTCAGAACTAGACAGAAGATGTAGAAGGGGGTTTGATTTTTTTTGTATTGGTGTTTGTAAATTCTGGTTTTCTGATGTAAATAACAGAAAGCAAGAGAAAACACCCCCCCACAATGTAAAAAACTAATCCCCAGTACAAACTGAAAGCCAGAAAATGATAGAAAGCAATAACGGGTTGAGACAAAATTTGGAGCACCTGAAGATTTTTTTGATGAAATAGACTGTAGATCTGAAAAGAGCATAGAACCACCTTTCCGACGCCTATTCGCTTTCGAAAAACGGAGTCCGTATGCAAAAGATATGGCTCCTGGAGTGCAAAAAACTTGTTCTGACTTCGACTGGCAAAAAACACTACAAAATAGAAAAATCAGAAAAAAAGATCTGCATCTTTTAGATCGGGCTCGGAACCAGCTTTCCAACGCCTATTTTCATTCGAAAATCCGAGCTAAAATGCCCGAGTTATACCCGATTTAGTAAAACTGCTCCAAAAGAGCCCAAATAGGCCCTTTAAGCCTTCAAGGGCTTAAAAAAAATAAGCCCCTGGTCCTCTGGGCGACCAGGGGCGGGCGCAGGGGGCGGTGGCGTGGGGGGCGGCGCGGCTGGCAGTGGTAGGGCTGGCGGCGGCGCGCGCGCGGGCTGGCGACGGCGCGCGGGCTACGGGTGCTGCACCGACGGCGCGGCGGAGGATACCGCCGGCGGCGGCGGTGGCCGGGCGGGGGGCCGCCTGGAAGCGCACCGGCTGGGCTGCGCGTTTTTAGATAAAAAAACCTGCGTCTTTTATATATATATTTTTTATTTTTTTTTATTTTTTCGCCTCGGTTTTCGTGCCCTAGGGCCGTACGGCCTTGGGGCCAAAATTTTTTTGCCTCCTGGTGCAACTGTGTCCAAATCGGACGAATTTTATATGGAAATAGGGGTTTTTGGGCGCTACGAGCTCAATGGTGAGGTCCGGTTGGGCTCAAAGTGCACCGAAAAAAAAATACCCCCCTATTCCAAAATAAAAAACAGAAGACAAACACAGATCTGATGCAACCAAAACCTGGATCTCAAAATCTTTCAAAAGTCTGAACAAGCTGCAGCAGATCAAGTTCTGATACCATGTAGGATTTGAAAAATACAAATCCACAGAACCCAAAAGAAACCTGCATGCAAGAAACCTGTCACAGAGAAAGAGAGAGAACGAATACAAGGGTTTTGGCTCTGACAAAGAGAAAAGATGTATTATCAGAGAAAAATGAATCAAGAATATTGAATAATACAAGAGATCAATCCTTATAAAGGAGATCAACACCAAAAGGAAAACCTAACCCTAAGGTGTGAGCATTTAATAATTAAATATTAATTATTAAATGACTAATATGTGCATAAAGGGAAATCTTAAGAGGAGAGCAAAGTTAATTAATTACTTTACTCTAACAAGGACACCATACAACCCCTAATGACACAATGTGGCATCCTAAAGGGTCATATGGTATCCTAAGGGGTCATAGGACACCATATGACCCCTTAGGACACTATACGACCCATAGCACCATATAGTGTCCCAAGGGGTCATATGGTGTCTTAAGGGGTCAAAGAATGTCATATGACCAATTAGGACACAATACAACTCATGATGACACCTGAGGGGTCATATAGTGTCATAAGGGGTCATATGACACCATATGACCCCTTATAACACCATATGATCCCTTATGACACCATATGGTGTCGTAAGGGGTCATATAACACCATATGACCCCTTATAACACAAGAAGACCCATAACGACATGATATGGTGTCCTTAGGGGTCATATGGTGTCAGGAGACACCATATGACCCCTTAGGACACAATATGACCCCTAAGGATACCTAAGGGATCATATGGTGTCCTAAGGGGTTATATGATGTCCTAAGAACCTTTAGGACATAATATGACCCCTTAGCACACCATACAACCCTTAATGACACCATATGGTGTCCTAAGGGGTTGTAGGACACCATATGACCCGTTAGGACACAATATGACCCCCTAACAACACCTAAGGGGTCATAGTGTGGCCTAATGGGTCATAGGACACCATATGACCCCTAACGACACTATATGGTGTCTTAAGGAGTCATATTGTGTCCTAAGGGTTGATAGGAGACCATATGACCTACAACGACACAAAATGACGCCTAACGATACCTAAGGGGTCATAGGACACCATATGACCCCTTAGCATACCATACGACCCCTAATGACATCATATGGTGTCCTAAGGGGTCATAGAACACCATACAACCCCTTAGGACACCATACGATGCATACTGATACTATATTGTGTCCTAAAGGGACACAGGTCACCATATGGCCCATAACAACATAATATGGTGTCCTAGAGGGTCATAGAACACCATATGACCCCTTAGAATACCATACGACCCATAACGACACCATCTAGTGTCTTAAGGGGTCATAAGACACAATATTATCCCTTAGGACATAATATGACCCCTAATGACATTATATAGTGTCCCAATGGGTCATAGGACACCATATTACCCCTTAGGACACCATACGACATCATACCATCCTTAACAACACCATATGGTGTCCTAAGGGGTCATATGGTATCCTAAGGGGTCATATGGTATCCTAAGGAGTCATATAACACCATATGACTGCTTAGAACACAAGAAGATCCATAACAACACGTTATGGTGTCCTAAGGGGTCATATGGTGTCATGAGACACCATATGACTCCTTAGGAAATAATATGACCCCTAACGATACCTAAGAGGTCATATGGTGTCCTAAGGGGTTATATGATGTCCTAGGAACCTTTAGGACACAATATGACCCCTTAGCACACCATACAACCCCTAATGACACCATATGGTGTCTTAAGGGGTCGTTGGGCACCATATAACCCATTAGGACACAATATGACCCCTAACAACACCTAAGGGGTCATATCATATCCTAAGGGGTCATATAACACCATATGACCCCTTATAACACAAGAAGACCCATAACAACATGATATGGTGTCCTAAGGGGTCATATGGTGTCAGGAGACACCATATGACCCCTTAGGACACAATATGACCCCTAACAATACCGAAGGGGTCATATGGTGTCCTAAGGGGTTATATGATGTCCTAGGAACCCTTTAGGACACAATATGACCCCTTAGCATGCCATACAACCCCTAACGACACCATATGGTGTGTTAATGGGTTGTGGGACACCATATGACCCGTTAGGATACAATATGACCCCTAACAACACCTAAGGGGTCATATTGTGTCATAAGGGGTCATAGGACACCATATGACCCCTAACGACACTTTATGGTGTCTTAAGGGGTCATAGGACACCATATGACCCCTAACGACACAAAATGACACCTAACGATGCCTAAAGGGTCATATTGTGTTCTAAGGGGTCATAGAACACCATTTGACCCCTTAGCACACCATATGACACCTAATGACACTATATGGTGTCCTAAGGGGTCATAGAACACCATATGACCCCTTAGGATACCATGCGATGCACAATGACACTATATGGTGTCCTAAGAGGTCATAAGACACCATATGACCCCTTAGAGGACCATACAACCCATAAAAACATAATATGGTGTCTTAGAGGGTCATAGAACACCATATGACCCCTTAGAACACCATACGACCTATAACGACACCATGTGGTGTCTTAAGGGGTCATAGGACACCATTTGACCCCTTAGCACACCATATGACCCCCAATGACACCATATGGTGTCCTAAGGATTCATATGGTGTCCTAAGGGGTCATAGAACACCATATGACCCCTTAGGACACCATATGATGCATAATGACACTATATGGTGTCCTAAGGGGTCATAGGACACCATATGACCCCTTAGAGGACTATACAACCCATAACAATATAATATGGTGTCTTAGAGGGTAATAGAGCACCATATGACCCCTTAGAACATCATGCGACCCATAACGACACCATGTGGTGTCTTAAGGGGTCATAAGACACAATATTACCCCTTAGGACATAATATGACCCCTAAAAATGTCATATAGTGTCCTAAGGGGTCATAGGACACCATATGACCCCTTAGGACACCATACAACCCCTTGTGACACCATACCACCCTTTACAACACCATATGGTTTCCTAAGGGGTCATATGGTATCCTAATAGGTCATATAACACCATATGACCCCTTAGAACACAAGAAGACCCATAACCACACAATATGGTGTCCTAAGGGGTCATATGGTGTCATGAGACACCATATGACTCCTTAGGACACAATATGACCCCTAATGATACCTAAGGGGTCATACGGTGTCCCAAGGGGTTATATGATGTCCTAGGAACCTTTAGAACACAATATGACCCCTTAGCACACCATAAAACCCCTAACGACACCATATGGTGTCTTAAGGGGTTGTAGGACACCATATAACCTGTTAGGACACAAAATGACACCTAACGATACCTAAGGGGTCATATGGTATTCTAAGGGGTCACTCGACACCATATGACCCCTTAGCACACCATACGACCCCTATTGATACCATATGGTGTCCTAAGGGGTCATAGAACACCATATGACCCCTTAGGACACCATACGATGCATACTGATACTATATTGTGTCCTAAGGGGTCATAGGACACCATATGACTCATAAAAATATAATATGGTGTCCTAGAGGGTCATAGAACACCATATGACCCCCTAGAATACCATATGACCCATAACGACACCATCTAGTGTCTTAAGGGGTCATAAGACACAATATTACCCCTTAGGACATAATATGACCCCTAACAACGTCATATAGTGTCCCAATGGATCATAGGACACCATATGACCCCTTAGGACACCATACGACATCATACCATCCTTAACAACACCATATGGTGTCCTAAGGGGTCATATGGTATCCTAAGGGGTCATATAACACCATATGACCCCTTAGAACATAAGAAGATCCATAATGACACGATATGGTGTCCTTAGGGGTCATATGGTGTCAGGAGACACCATATGACCCCTTATGACACAATATGACCCCTAACGATACCTAAGGGGTCATATGGTGTCCTAAGGGGTTATATGATGTCCTAGGAACCTTTAGGACATAATATGACCCCTTAGCACACCATACAACCCCTAACGACACCATATGGTGTCCTAAGGGGTTGTAGGACACCATATAACCCATTAGGACATAATGTGACCCCTAACAACACCTAAGGGGTCATATTATGTCCTAAGGGGTCATACGACACCATATGAGCCCTAAGGACACCGTATGGTGTACTAAGGGGTCATATTGTGTGCTAAGGGATCATAGGACACCATATCACCCCTTAGCATTCCATACGACCCCTAATGACACCATATGGTGTCTTAAGAGATCATATGGTTTCCTAAGGGGTCATATAACACTATATGACCCCTTAGGACACCATACAACGCATAATGACACCATATGGTGTCCTAATGGGTCATATGGTGTCCTAAGGGGTCATATGACACTATATGACCCCTTAGGAGACCATACGACCCATAACAACATAATATGATGACCTAGAGGGTCATAGAACACCATATGACCCCTTAGAACACCATACGACCCATAACGACACCATGTGGTGTCCTAAGGGGTCATAAGACAAAATATGACCCCTTAGGACATAATGTGACCCCTAACGATGTTATATAGTCTCCAAAGGGGTCATACAAAACCATATGACCCCATAGAACACCATATGACCCCTTAGAACACCATACGACCCTTTACAACACCATATGGTGTCCTAAGGCGTCATATGGTATCCTAAGGGGTCATATAAAACCATATGACCCCTTAGAACACAATAAGACCCATAACGACATGATATGGTGTTCTAAGGGGTCATATGGTGTCATGAGACACCATATGACCCCTTAGGACACAATATGACCCCTAACGATATCTAAAGGGTCATATGGTGTCCTGAGAGGTTATATGATGTCCTAGGAATCTTTAGGACACAATATGACCCCTTAGCACACCATACAATCCCAAACGACACCATATGGTGTCCTAAGGGGTCGTAGGAAACTATATGACCTGTTAGAACACAATATGACCCCTAACAACACCTAAGGGGTAATATTGTGTCCTAAGGGGTCATAGGACATCATATGACCCCTAACAACACAAAATGACACCTAACGATACCTAAGGGGTCATATGGTGTTATAAAGGGTCATAGGACACCATATGACCCCTTAGCACACCATACGACCCTTAATGACACCATATGGTGTCCTAAGGGGTCATAGAACACCATATGACCCCTTAGGAAACCATACGACGTATAATGAAACCATATGGTTTCCTAAGGGGTCATAGGACACCATATGACCCCTTAGGAGACCATACAACCCATAACAACATAAAAATGGTGTCCTAAGGGGTCATAGAACACCATATGACCCCTTAGAATACCATACAACCCAGAACGACACCATGTGGTGTCCTAAGGGGTCATGAGACACAATATGACCCCTTAGGACATAATATGACCCCTAACAATGTCATATAGTGTCCTAAGGGGTCATAGGACACTGTATGACCCCTTAGGACATAATACAACCCCTTAGGACATAAAATAAACCCTAATGACACCTAAGGGGTCATAGGACACCATACGACACATAAAAACACCAAATGGTATCCTTGTCATATGGTGTCCTAAGGTGTCATAGGACACCACACAACCCATAGCACCATATAGTCTGCAAGCATATGGTGTCCTAAGGGGTCATACGACACCATATGACCCATTAGAACATAATAAGACCCCTGATGACACCTATTGGATCATATAGTGTCCTAAGGGTTCATAGGACACCATATGACCCCTTAGGACACCATACAATTCCTAGCGACACCATTTGGTGTCCCAAGGTATCGCATGGTATCCTAAGGGGTCATATAATGTCCTAAGGGGTCATATGGTGTCCTAAGGGGTTATAGAACACCATATGACCCCTTAGGACACCATAAGACCCATAATGACACCATATGATGTCCTAAGGAGTCATATGGTGTCCTAAAGGGTCATGGGACACCATATGACCTCTTAGGACATAGTATGAGCCCTAACAAAACCTAATGGATCATATGGTGTCTAAGGGATCATACGATGTCTTGTGACCCCTTAGGACACAATATGACCCCTTAGCACACCATATGACCTGTTCAAACACAATATGACCCCTAACAATACCTAAGGGGTCATATGATACCATATGACCCCTAATGACACCATATGGTGTCCTAAAGGCTCATAGAACACCATATGACCCCTTAGGACACCATAAGACTTATAACAACATCATATGGTGTCCTAAGGTGTCATATGGTGTCCTAAAGGTTCATGAGACACCATATGACCCTTTAGGACACCATATTCTCTCTCACATTATTTCTTTTCCTTAATTACCCTCGATCACCTCTCTCCTCCTATGGGTTTATAGATACTTCCCTCTCCCCCTCTACCCACCCCCTAATTAATCTCTATGTCTCTCTTCACCTTTTTCCCCATCTCTCTTCTCTCTTTGTTGATACGTTCCCCTCTCCTCCTACCCCCTAATAATCTAAAACTCTCCCTCTCATTCTCTCTTCACCCCAATCACCCCCTCCCTCTCTCTCTTCAACTTCCACCTAATTACCTATAGCTCTCTCTCTCACACTCTCTCTTCCCCCCAATTTATCTCTCCTTCTCACCTCTCTCGCCCTCTCCTTTTTTTTATACTTCCCTATGCCTCTCCTTGTCCTCTCTGAATTTTGTTGCTAGAGATAAGAAGGAAATGCAGAGAGACTAGTTTAGATCTTAGGGAAGAGAGAGTGACATAGAGGAGGAAATTATGAAGAGGTAGAAATATAAGCACCTTGTAGAGCTTGAGAGATTTAATGAGGTATTCATTGATAGTTAGAGATATAGGTCTAGAGAGAGATGTATAAATATGGACAAAAGAGAGGGAGGAAGAAACAAATAGGTGGAGTGATAGGATTAGGAGAGAGAGGAGAAATGAACAAACATAGATAACATGGTTTATCAAAATTTATTGAACTCAATAAAATTCATAAATTTTCTATTATTAATTAATTACTTATTTAGTTTATTTTGAGATGATTGTTACAAAAATTCATGCAATAGGGAAATCATATGAAAAAGTCATGAGTTTTTTATGTTTTAAAAATGAAGGATGAATTTAAATAAATTATAATTATTTTTTAAAACAAATAATTGAAAATATACCTATTCCATATCATAGAGCTCTTAATTACCTTTCCAACGCCTATAAAAAATCAAAATTTTGATATAAAATGCAAAAGTTATGCCCAATTTACTAAAATATTTTTTTTTATTTTTTTCAAAAATCGGATACCCGATTTTAAAACATAAATATTTCCCTCCATATTTTAGTTCAGGTTTGCTTTGGGATTTGGCTTGGAAGTGACAAGCTTGGAAAGTCAACTGAAAAATGTGTTTTTCAGTATTCCTTGATTTTCCAGACTTTACACTTGTGGCTGACGACTTTTTTTATAGCCAAAATTGATAAAACGAAAAGGGTTTTTTAAGGATGTTCTTAGCTTTCCAACAATATAAGGCTTTTTTTATTTTGACTTTAATAAATAATTATTATTTATTTTCTAATTGAATTCTGACAAAAGTCCTGATTGATAGACTGATTCAAAAATACTCATAACTTTCAAACCGCATAACATTTTTTGAATCTGAAACATGCGTCACATCCTATGCTTCGTCTACTATAGGGAAAAATTAAAAAAAAATGAATTTCATAAGGTTTTGACCAAGTTAAGGTGGTTAGACGTAGGAGTTTCTGAATTTGTGAAAAGTTGTAGTAAAAAATTCATAAATAATTATTTACTTTATTAAAAAATATGTGTCACATCCGGACATGAGTCTAATACTTATATTATAAATCTTATAAAAAAATATTATGATTTGATTGTGATTAGGGTGGTCAGACATACACCTACTTCTTATTTTTTTCCTAAAATTTTTGTACCACTGCATTGGAATTTGAAATTTTTATCAAATAGGAATTTTTTTCAAAAAATAACTAGCAGCTTAGAAACTACATTCAATTTTCTATAGATTCTCTTCTTACATATTTTAAAAATAATGTTCATAACTTATTCAATTTTTCATGTCAAGTTGTATAACTCTGATTTTTTGAAATTTCATTGCCACTTAAGGGCCTGTTTTGGCACACCATGATCCTGCACATATCTTGTTGCAAGTGTTCATTGGTTGTTCTAGAAGTTGAAGGTCTGAAAAGTGTTGTTGACGTTCTTTATTATGGTTATCTTTGTTGGATATAGTTTTGGTATTATGGATATAATTATTTTATGGTCTGAAAATATCTTTGTGTTCTTCGAGTGTTGTAGCATTGTTCGTTGCTAGTCCAAATTTGAGTTGCTTGCATTGGAGAGTATGTTTTGATCGTTAATTGCTTATATGGATGCATAGCATGTGGATATGTCGTTGGTTATATTCCGGTGTTTGTGGATCAGTGAATTTATCTTTGGAAGATTATGTATTGGTCCTCTCTTTCTCTTGGGGTGGATCAACATGTGTATTGTTGGTCCGAAAAATATATTTTGGTTCAGGCCAACTTGGTTCAATCTTTGATGATCTATCTTGTATATAAGGAAAGTGTATGATTAAATTGTGTGCAAGGTAAGAAGTGTGATGAGGTGTGGAATATTGATTCATGATGCGAAGATAATCAGTGAGGTTCAATGAAGTGTAGAGAAGAAGAGTTGTGTTCGAATGTGTTGGTGTAAATAATTATTCATCATGGATATTATTACACCTTACTTAAGTTTACTTAGGAAATGCATTTCATAGTAGTTTGGGTATGAGACACTTGGGTGTTTGTGCAACATTGGGATAGTGTGTGTAGGATAATTTCCACCTTTTATGGTGTGATCTTGTTGTTACACTCCACATTCAATGGGTGATCCACCTCATGTGGAATATTATATTGTTTCTCCTACCTACCCACACCTATTTTCTACCTACCCCTATTTCTTATTGAACCACATGTCATGTTTGTGTGCTCACATATCCATATAGCCTTTCCTATATAATTGGGCTCATATTCATTGTAACATCGATTGATGTTCCAGTTGATCAGTATTTTCATCTTGATAGAATACAGTTTATTCCTATCATTTATTTTGTCTCTCTTATTTTTGCTTTTCATTGCCTCTTGATCTTGGAAAAATCTCACATGGTATCAGAGCTAGTCCATGTCTCACATGGTATCAAAGCTATTCCATGTCTCACATGGTATCAAAGCCATTAGAGTGGCATTGGTTTGCTAATTGAGAGAAATTTGATGCTATTTGGGGTTGTGTATTTTGGAGTTTTCTATTGCAGGTTTTTATTGAAGCTTGATGGGTCAAATTTGAGGATACCATTGAATTAAGGAGGTCCAAGAAAGTTGGTTTTGCCTTTTGTTTCATCCAAATCGGACTTCGGAGGCCAAATCTAGAGGCATTTGAAGTTTGACGCTGCGGCGGAAATTTTCCAGAAATTATAATTTTGCAGACAATTTTCAAATAGCGATATCTCACTCATCTGGACTCGTTTTTTCGAGCAATTTTTTTTGTTTTGGAGTAGAATTTTGTGATCTGTACACTGGTGTAAATTTTTTCTGATTTTCGGATATAGGTTTTTCGGAAATCGTGAAATCCCGATTTTTACAACTTTGGAGGCTTCATTTGGGTTCATATGGACTCCTTTTCAAGTGCCATCTTTTTTGAAAGTGCATATTTTTTCATCTACTTTCATAATCTATCATCTATTTGTAGTGATTTTAAGTAGAAATTGTACTTTCAGTATTTGACCATTTTTGGCATATTTGGTACTTGCATTTTACTTGGATCTTAGTTTAGATCACTAGCAGTATTTGTTGAAGTCTCTTAGATTTCATTTTGAGAAGTTGTAAATTGAAATTAAAAGTCCACTTTGCCTTGTTTTGCAAGTGGCCCATTGTATACACACTAAGTATAAAGTGCCAAAATCATCATTTTGGGGGGATTTCTTGATTGAGTATTTGGGGGGGGGTGTCTTGTGTGATTGTGCCTCTCTTTATCTTGTGTTTTTTCATTTTGGTGCTATGAGTTCTCCTAAATTTCCACTTTTAACTCCTCATAATTATGCATCATGGAAAATTAAGACATGGAGTAAACTAATGGAAAAAGGACTCATTCATTATGTAAATGAAACTATTACAACACCACCTAATCCTAAGGCTGATCCTAATGATCAAATTGAATGGCTTACTAAGAATGCTATGGCACTTGGAACTCTTAGAAAGTATGTATCAGATGACCTCATTTTTCATATTGATAAGTTTACAACAATTAAATAGGCTTGGGATATTTTTAAGAAATTGTATGGTCAAGTTGATGAGATTAAGGGCTACAAGCTTGATAGTGAACTCACAACTTTGGATCCCAAGGATTTTGATACAATCCAAGATTATGTCACAAAAGCAACTGAGTTAAGAGAAAAGATAAAGGATTGTGGAATTGACAAAAAGGATGCTCAATTGATTTATAACTTGTTGGACAAGCTTCCTTTAGAGTATGCAGCCTTTGTATCTAGCTTTCACACCCATAGGTTAGCTCAAGGTTCCTCATATACTTCTCCCTCATTTGATTCATTCACGGAGATGTTGATACTTGAGCAATATAAGTTGACCACGATGGGGATTCTCAAATCTTCAAAGTCACAAGCTTTGGTGGCTAACAAAGGGAATCAAAGTAATCAAGGAAAAGGCAAGAATCAAAAGCAACCTAAGTCAAAACTACAACAAGATGGAGCACAATCTTCCTCTCCACAACAAGGTGATTCACCATTCTCACCTAAGAGGAAATCATATAAGGACAATCTTTTTTGTGGATATTGCAAGAAGTCAAGACATGATGAACATCATTGTTATAAGAAGGATATTGATGAGTTGAAGAATCTTCTTGAGAAGAATAGAATCAACCTACCTTCTAGAATGTCTACATTGGCTTCTTCTTCCAGATAAAGGAAAGGATCACTCTTTTGGGATAGATAAAGGAAAGGGACAAGCTCTTTGTGCTACTACAAGTCATGATTCAGGGAGATGGCTTCTAGATTCAGGGGCTTCTCATCATATGGCATCTTCGCAATCTATGTTTTCTACATTTGAGCCTTGCCACATGCCGCAGATTTTGATGGGCAATCATACATACATGGATGTGATTGGGAAAGGATCTATTGCCATTGGGGATAACTACTTTAATGATGTGCTGTGTGTACCCCACTTGACAAATAATCTTCTTTCCATCTATCAAATCACACATGGGGTAACTAGGAAAACTGTGGAGTTCACACCTGATTCAGTTATTATTAGAGTCTTGGAGAGTGGAGCTATCATTGCGACTAGGGTGGTTGATCATGCATCTCGGTTGTACTCTTTTTTCAGATTTTGGTCCTATTGATAAGGTTGGTTCTTCCTATGTTGATGATTCAGATTTTGAGGAGAAATTTGGGCATTTGAACTTAGGGATTATCACATGTGACCCCATTCTTGAGCCTTGCATATCACACCACCTATTGCACCTGATGATGCAGCTAGTGCGACAATTTTTCCTTCTTATGATTCAGTGCAGCAGGATATTTCATGTCTTCCAGCTTCAGTTGATTGGGATGCCTACTTGATAGACATTGCAGGTTTGTTTGTGGACTCCTACATTGCAGATTTGGGAGACACCATTCATGACATTCATCTTCACTTTGATGAAGATGATCCTTCTTTGATTGTTGCGAGGGATAACTCTTACCCACTTGTGCATTCTCTACATGATCAATCTTTAGAGGTTGACATGATTGTGGATACTTTTGTACAACACTTGGATGAGGTCTCTTTATCTTTTGAGGAGACATATGAGTCTTTGGATATTGTTCTACATTCATCTCCACTAGATCTTGGAGTGCCTTTTTCAGCAGTGTGGCACAGTTTACCACCTTTGGAGGGGGTATCTTTCAGCATCGACATGGGGACACTTGAGCAGTTTTCAGAGATTTCATTCATCATGAGGTTTTTTCATACATCTTTCCTTCATGATTGGGGAGACTTCATGGATACACCTTTGGTTTTGTTTCTTCCTAAGGGGAGGAATGTTGTTCGATGTTCATGGATCAGTTTCTTCATTCATCTTTGAGCTTCTATCATTGGTACAGATTCCAGATTGAGAGGGGGCTTCCTAGTCTCTCTTCTTCTTCTCTCATATGGGGGGGACTTTTTCCTCATGGGGTTTTGTCCTTCACATACTTCTATGAGAGTTCTTTGTATCTAGTTTTCATCTCTCTTTTGGGGGAGGGTTTTTTCCCATTGGGTTTTTCTGTCTTTCCCCGCTTTGTGAGAGATTTCCTTGCATTGGTTTTCATGCATTTGCATTTGTACATGGGTACCTAACATGGCCTTGTAGTCGGGACCCATCTTGCATTGCTTATTTGCATTGTAGACTTAAGTGCATTCCCCTAAGTTGCACTTAAGGGGGGGTGTTGGTGTAAATAATTATTCATCATGGATATTATTACACCTTACTTAAGTTTACTTAGGAAATGCATTTCATAGTAGTTTGGGTATGAGACACTTGGGTGTTTGTGCCACATTGGGATAGTGTGTGTAGGAGAATTTCCACCTTTTATGGTGTGATCTTGTTGTTACACTCCACATTCAATGGGTGATTCACCTCATGTGGAATATTATATTGTTTCTCCTACCTACCCTTGTTTCCTATTGAGCCACATGTCATGTTTGTGTGCTCACATATCCATATAGCCTTGCCTATATAAGCAGGCTCATATTCATTGTAACATCGATTGATGATCCAGTTGATCAGTATTTTTATCTTGATAGAATACAATTTATTCCTATCATTTATTTTGTCTCTCTTATTTGTGCTTTCCATTGCCTCTTGATCTTGGAAAAATATCACATGGTATCAGAGCTGGTCCATGTCTCACATGGTATCAAAGCTATTCCATGTCTCACAGAATGATATGCAAGTTGTGTTGAGACTATGGTAGAGATATGAGACAAAGTGTTGGTAGTTGAGGTTTGAGTTGTGTGTTTTCTAATGTTGCTTTCTTGATGCAGAGTTCATGGACAACTTCTTGATTAGGAAATCCTTCTTTTCATATCATTTTTGTATCTTGCCTTGAGTGTAGTCAGCTTCAGGTTTTGCAAGTCTTGTTTTGTATCTTGCGCCATGAGTAGTTAGCCTTGGTTTGCAAGTCTAGAGCAGTGAGCTCCCTTTTGTAATCATTTCTATCCAGTGGATTATTTTGTGATTCAATACTCATTGTGATTTTTCCAAGTTTGGATTTTCCACGTAGAAAATCTTGGTCTTCATGTGTTGGATGTGTGTTAATGCTTAATTGTTTATGTGCTACATTAATTTTTGTTTTGGACTAATTCACCCCCGCTCTTAGTCCTGCCTTGGGTTCAAAAACATCTTCATGAGAATTTTAACATCAAGAAGGTTTATGAAGGTATAAGCATTCCATTTTTCAGTTCTAGCCTCTACTACATATCAACACGCTTTCCTTTCAAGTTCAATTCAATTCAATTTCAAGGTTGATTCCTACAACCAAGGTTTGACATAGGCAACCCCATTTCTATTAAACATTTTCTCTCTTTTCTATGTGTAGGAACAAGTGACAGATCTAAGAAAATAGGTACAAATTAAGCAAGAGGAGGGCTATAGTCAGCAATATGTCAGAGCTGAAATTGTCAAGAGTGGGCCAAACAGATCACCATAGTCCCAGAAGAAGGCTGAGTAGATCACCATGCTTCCTCCACTTCTACCTGAAATTCAGATTATAGGTTAGTCTCAATCTGGTCTACTTGTCCTTTTTATGAAATTGGTCTGTCAATTCTATGTCTTTTTGTGCATGCTGAAAACTATCATTTTAACATATTTGGACCTACTTCTTACATTCCTCATTTACAATTTTCATAGTCATATTCCTTTATGGAAAATGACCATTGCATCCACTTTTTTCTTTAGTCATCTTGAGCCTAATTTATCATTCTCCTTCCAATGTGACAGGTAGGTTGGAAAATAGATTCCTTGTTTGCATGCATTAGACTTGTGAGTCCTATTCCCCCACATCACATTTTGGTGAACCCAATGTATCCTATGCTTACTTTAGATTTTCAGATTTAATTTGTATGCATTTCACTTCATATTTGCAATCACATAGCTTGTGTACTCATAGTTACATTCATTTGATCGCTAGAGATTCAAATTTACTTCATTTTATGCAAAGTTTAAATAGTCTTACTTAGGCATTCACTTCATTGGCTTTGTGCATTAGTTTTATGACTTTGATCCCTACATCTAATATCCCTATGAGAAGAAGTTATAGACTTATAGCTTCCCTAAGAGGTGTTGAGCCCGAGTCAACTACCATTTTTCATGGGAGCTTAGGTGAAACTTCTAGATGTCTACACATGAAATACCTAACATTATTAAGAATCATTCTTCCCACACTTCTCATGATGAGGATGACTCCTTAACATGAGTGTCTCCTAGCCAAGTATTAAATCTTGTCCATGATATGGAAAAAACTTGAACATTGGATGGATCAAGAACACTCGAATAGTGAGGCAACCTGTTGATTAAAGGGTTAAGGAGGATGGTTCAAAATGATGAACATGATGTGGATTTGTTGTGTGGCATATCTCATATTGTTAATGATAATATCATGTCTATGAAAAGTTGTGTCAAAGCTCTTAATCTTTCTAATCATCCTAATAACATTAAAAATCCCATTCCTACCCTAACATCATTGCCTAATGTGCCTACTTATACTCCATCTATAATGGTTATGTAGAGGTGGGAATTTGTTACCTCTAAGATGATGAATCTCAGAGAACAAACTATTCGCCGCTACCTTACTTAAACTGGCGCTAAGGATGAGCCAGGGGATAAAAATGAAAAGCTAAGCTAATAGACCGCAGATGAGACTCCAAGATGACTCTGTTGAGTCTATGTCCTCAGGATGAGTGCGTGGAGCGCTGTCGTCCAGTATGGACAGAACACAGAAATGGTACGAGGGTAGCAGATATAATTATAATATTAAATAAACATGGAAAAACAACAAGATAAGCTAATAACATAAAATGAGAAATATTAGAATGACTTGAGAAGAGGGAAAAGAAGGAAGCTCACAACCGGTCCATGATTGAAGCCTCCCGCTAAATAATCTCCTTCTTATGATTATAAACCTACACACAAGCAAGAAGGAAAATGTCGAGGGTATTGTTTTGGAGTCTGCCTCAGTCAAACCCTTATTTTGGTGTTTCCACCTCCACAAACAACCCAGATAGATAGATAGATAAATAAAATAAATGTAAGATAAGATAAATGATAAATGATAAATGATAAATGATAAATGATAAATGATAGAAGAGGGATCTAATAAATCCCAAGATGCTCAAAGATGAGATAAGTAGATAGATAGAAGGATATTACCAAAGACGCTTGAGAAAGCCAAGAGAGTTGCAATAAATTATTGTGAAAGCTTGAGAGTGTTGGCAATATTATTAAATTGTTTATGTGTTTTCATTAATGTCAATACTATGCTCCAGTTGGATATGGTTTTGTCCCGGTTGGTTACTACTATCCCGGTTGTTTCCTGTTCCAGTTGGAATTGGTTATTAGTGATTCTGATCCAGTGTGCTCAGATGAGTTTTTTTTATTTTGAATGGTTATTCAGGATGGTTATATGCTTGTCACATTCAATTGGTTAATGATTTGGTGCTCTGGAAGCTATCGCTTATGTTTTGGATTATCGGTTGGCTTTACTGGTTGGTGATATTTAATGATTTAGTTAAGTGATTTTGGTCTGACTTAAAGAAATGGTTCCTTATGTGTTGAAGGCATTCTTGATCATGTCCTAATTGTTTGGTAGCTTCGCATTGGCTGGCATGATGATTTGGTGATCCTATTTGGATCTGGTTGGTTATTTTGTGTTATTTGCACTGAGGGTTTCTACTGGTTGGTAAAATATGTTGATAGGTCTTAGCAGAATTTTTGGTAGATATAATTGTTTGGGAATTCGAATTAGGTCCATACTATGTAATGTAAATAATAATATTGGTTTGGTGGTATCATGTGATGAATTTTTTGTAATTATGGTTTAACCAACCTTGTTATCAAGGCTGATGAGCTATATATATATATATATATAGGAGATATATTCATGTAATTCGAAGTGGGATATCCGTATGGTTATGTCTGCATTATCTGAGAATGGTCTATGTGCGAACAAGGTTATATCATTCAATGAAGGGTTGTGAAGGTTTTGGTATTGCAGGGCTGACATCTGTGCTTAACCAGAACTATATCAAGCATTAGGAGATGTTATTTTCATAGTTCATTTTCTTCGGATTGTAGTCTGATGTTTATGTAAATCAATGAGACTTCCCTTTTGTGATGAGCAGTGAGCTCTAGGCGGTTGGCCTAATTGCAAGTGCAATCCCCATTGTAATTATATCACATATTGTTGAAGAAGTATTATCTGACTGTGGGTAGGGTTTCCCATCATGGTTTTTCCCTTTATCGGGTTTTCCGCGTCAAAATATTGGTGTGGTTTTTTTGTGCTTTCATGCTTTATCTTTCATTGTGTTATTTATATTGTGCTCTGGTAAATGCTTTATAAACTGCATTAATTGTTTAACTTGTGTAAAACTGATTCACCCCCCTTGCAGTTTTCCTCTGGTATCTGAGATTCTAACAATTGATATTAGTGTGAGGTCCTCTCTACAGAAGCTTAACTGCTTGAGGAGATCCAATGGCATCAAATTCTACATTTAATCCCTACTAGAAGGAGAGTCCCATATTTGATGGTACAAATTACAAAAATGGAAGGAGTGAATGAAGATTCATCTGAGACATCTTGGAGCTGAAGTTTGGGAGATAACAAAGAAATGGTATACACCTCATGATCCTAATTCTGGAACTCCGACACCTCCCGATGAACAGAAGAAAGTTGATAATGATGTCAAAGCGAAAGAAGCTTTGTTAAGTGCCCTATTAGATAAGAAGTTGTTGAATGTCATAGAGATGGAAAATGCAAAGCAGATCCGGTTGAAGCTTGAAACTCTTTATGAAGGCGACCGAGCAGTAAAGATTGCAAAACTTGAAGGTTACCGAGTGAGATATGAAACTTTGAAAATGGAAGAAGATGAGAAGATAAGTTCTTTCATGGATAGAGTGAATGAGATTGTCATGGGAATCAAATGCTAGGTGGAAATGTTAATGAGGATGAGGTTGTTTCAAAGATTTTGAGAGTTCTACCTTCGGCTTACAAAATGAAGTCTACTGCAATAAATAAACTTCGGACAATGTCAAATACCCCTATTACCAGACATACATTATATGGGAAGTTTCCTGCTTTTGAACTTAAAGAACTTGGAGATCAAAGTGCTACTAAAACTGAGACTGCATTTAGAGCATCTGCCTCTGGTAAGCAAAAGATAGATTGGAAGGAGTTATAAGCTAAAGATTTGGAAGACATTGAAAGAGAAGACAAAGAACTTGAAGAGTTGGAAGCCCTAATTGCCAGAAGAATCCCTAAAGGACTGGTTGGAAGTAAGTATAAAGGAAAGGTTCCTTTTAAATGTTTTTCATGCAATAAGATTGGTCATTTTGGTTCTAGATGTCCTGAAAGAGCTTCTAGGAATCAAGAAAGATTTATGAGGAATTATACACCTAATTCGAAATATCAGAGCAAACCTAGATTTAGAAGGAATAAGGATAAATCATGTTACTATGTTGGTGATGATGATTTTGGTATTACTGATGATGATGATGATGATGATGATGATGATGACGATGACAAACCTGTGAGTAGATTCGGTAATGGAAGCTCCGACAAAGATTGGGTCTTTATTGTTATTAAGGATGATTCTCTGGAACCTATCATTGATACAAATCATACTGAGGAGAAGGCTCTAGCTACTAAAATTGAAGAGAAGGATGAATGGGTTATAGAAAGTGGCTTCTCACATCACATGACTGGCAACAAGAGGAAATTCCCGATTCTGCAAGAATTTGATGGTGGACTAGTTAGATTTGGAGACAACAAGGCATGCAAGATCAAAGGCAAAGGAACAATATCCTTGGATGGTAAGACTAATATTGACAATGTTTATTATGTTGAAGGTTTGAAGCATGATATTTTGAGTGTAGCTCAGATGGTGGATAGAGGATTTCATTTGCAATTCAAAGATGGAAAATGCAAGGTTATCAATATATCTGGTTTGGAAATTGCCTCTGAAACTTAGACCAAAGGAAACATCTTTCATTTGAACTTTAGTGAGAAAGCCTGCTTGATTGCTCAGATTAATGAAAGTTGGCTATGGCATAAGAGGATGTGTCATGTGAGTTTTGATTGCATAGCGAAGAATAGTTCAACATAGGTTGTCAGAGATTTGCCCAAGATTATCAAGCCTCATAATCCGGTATGCAAAGAATGTTAAATGGCTAAGCAAGTTAGAACTTCTTTCAGAAGCATACATGATAGATCTAATGAAATTCTTGATCTTATTCATACTGATCTGTGTGGACTAGCAAGGACTAAAAGTTTTCAAGGTGATAGATACTCTATATTGCCTATTGATGATTATTCTAGAATGATGTGGGTTGCATTTTTGAAAGAAAAATTAGAAGCTCATGAGAAATTCAAAATTTTCAAATGTATGGTTGAGACAAAAATAGGATTGAAGATAAAATGTTTAAGATCAGATCATATCATATCATATGACTATGTGGACCAGAAGATGAGATTGTTAGATAAGAACTGATTGTGCAAGAATCAATTCAGAGCATTGATCCAGTTGCTCCGGTAACATAAAAAAATTCCACAATGACTGTTGATGAGCAGAAAGAGTCAAAAAGTCAATATAATCCTAAGACTCCTAGGTATGTGAAGATGAATCATTCTGAAGATCACAATAAGAGGAAAGGTGTGATGACAAGAAGAAGGTTAGAAGCTAAAGAGGTATGTTTAATTTATCAAATTGAATTAGAATATTTTATTGGAGCAAGTAAAGATGAAAATTGGATGAGATTTATGGAAGAAGAATTGAATCAGATAGAAAAGAATAAAACATAGGAATTGGTTCCTAGGCCTAAAGATAAAAATATTATTGGAACCAAATGGGTTTTCAGGAATAAATTAAATGAGCAAGGTTAGGGTAAGAAACAATGCTAGATTAGTTTGCAAAGGATATTCATGGGAAGAAGGAGTTGATTATGATGAACTCATGCTCTAGTTGCTAGAATTGAAGCGGTAAGACTATTTCTTGCCTATGCTACACACAAGAACTACAAGGTATATCAGATGGATGTTAAATGTGCATTTCTAAATGGAGATCTTGAAGAAGAAGTATACATTGAGCAACCTGATGGATTTTTATTATCAGAAGACAAGGACATGGTTTGTAGATTGAAGAAAGATTTATATGGACTGAAACAAGCCCCTAGAGCATGGTATGCTAGATTAGATAAATATCTTTCAAATCTCAGTTTTAGCAATGGTAATATTGATAGTAACTTATATTATAATATTGAGCATGATGACATACTGATCATTGAAGTCTTTGTTGATGATATCATTTTTGGAGGAGAAGAAAGTTTATGCATGGAATTTGCTGACGATATGAAGAATGAATTTGAAATATATATGATTGGAGAGATGAAATTTTTCTTAGGTTTGTAGATTACTTAGACTAATAAAGGTATTTCCATTTGTCAAACTAAATATGTGAAGGAATTTCTTAAGAAATTTGGTCTTGAAAACTCAAAACCTGTTGGTACTCCTAATATAACCGGTTACAAATTGTCTAAGGAAGATGAATCTCCTAGAGTGAACCCATCTAGATACAAATCAATTATTGGTGGATTACTATACTTAACTCATACCAGACCGAATATAATGAATGTTGTCTGCATTGCTTCTAGATTTCAGTCTGATCCGAGAGGAAGTCATGATATTGTTGTTAAAAGAATATGCAAATATTTCGTAGGAACAATAGATCAGTATGGGTTATGGTATCCAAAGGATGATGATTTCAAATTATGTGCCTATATAGAATCAGATTGGGCATGAGATGTTGATGGTTAGAAGAGCACTGCAGGTGGTGCATACTTTCTTGGGAAGAAATTAGTTTCATGGCTTAGCAAGAAACAATCATGCACTTCATTATCTATTGCTAAAGTTGAATATGTAGTTGCTGCAACTAACTGCACTCAAATCTTATGGATGAAGAAAATGTTGAAGGATATAAGGGTAAGTTATGATGAGCCTATTGTTATTCAATGTGATAATATTGTTGCTATTGACATGTCAAAGAATCTAGTATTTCATTCCAAATCAAAACACGTTTCTATAAGGTATAAAATTCTTGAAGGAAAATGTTGAAGCAAAGGAAGTCGGGTTGGTATATGTGCCTACTAAGGAATAGATTGCAGCTATTCTAACTAAACCATTGCCTAAAGATACTTTTGAATATCTCTGAGATCAGTTTGGGGTCACCACCCCTCCAACAAAGACTTAGAGATGCAGGGATGCATCAATCTAGTGAGCTTATCAGAAACATCTTCTTATCCGAGTTGATGGGATGATGTTGTTGCTCAGGAAGAGTAGTCAGTTGTTTGGTTTGGCATCAACCCTTTTTCATTGATGTCAAAGGGGGAGATAGTGTTCATGTGAAAAACATAAAATATTAGGGGGAGAGATATTTTGTTGGTTCTTGATTGTTTGGGGAGAATGTTGGCATTCCTTGGCACTTGGATGTTTTTCACATTTAGTGTTTCCATCAATGTCAAAGGGGGAGATTGTTGGCAATACGCTAAAATTGTTTATGTGTTGTCATTGATGTCAACATTGTGCTCCAGTTGGATATGGTTATGTCCTGGTTGATTACTGCTATCCTGGTTGGTTCATGTTTTCGTTGGACTTGGTTATCAGTGATTCTGATCCGGTATGATCAGATTGATTGTTTCAGTTTTCGATGGTTATTTAGGATGCTTATATTATTGTCATATTTAGTTGGTTCATGATTTTCTGCTCCAGAAGCTATCGCTTACACTCTAGAATACCGGTTGATATTTCTTGGTACCAATTGGTGATATTTGATGATTTGGTTAAGTGATTTTGGTCGGGCTTATAGAAATGGTTCCTAACATGTTGAAGGAATTCTTGATTGTGTCCTAATTTTTTGGTGGCTTCGCATTGGCTGGCGTGATGATTTGGTGATCCTATTTGGATCTGGTTGGTTATTATGTGTTATTTACACTAAGGGTTTCTACCGGTTGGTGAGACATGTTGATATAGGTCCTAGCGGAATTTTTGGCGATATAATTGTTTGGAAATTTGAATTAGGTCCATGCTATGTAATGTGAATCATAATATTGGTCTGGTGGTATCGTGTGATGCTTTTTTTGTAATTACGGTTTATGGGTTTAGGATTTAGCCGACCTTGTTATCAAGGTTGATGATCTGTACATATATATATATATATATATATATATATATATATATATATATATATATATATATATATATATATATATATATATATATATATATATATATATATATATATATATATATATATATATATATATATATATATATATATATATATATATATATATATATATATATATATATATATATAGAAGATATATTCATGTAATTCAAAGTGGGATATCAATATGGTTATGTTTGGATTGTCTAAGAATGGTTTATGCAAACAAGGCTATATCATTAAGTGAAGGGTTGCGAAGGTTTTGTTATTGCAAGGCAGACATCTGTGCTTAACCGGAACTATATCAAGCATTAGGAGATGCTATTTTCACAGTTCATTTTCTTTGGATTGTAGTCCAATTTTTATTTAATTCAGTGAGACTTCCCTTTTGTGATGAGTAGTAAGCTCTAGGCAGTTTCCCTGATTTCACATACTATTGCAGAAGTATCATCTGACTATGGGTAGTGTTTTCCACCGTGTTTTTTCCCTTTACCAGGTTTTCCAAGTCAAAATATTGGTGTTGTGTGTTATGTGCTTTCATGCTTTATCTTTCACTATGTTGTTTATATTGTGCTCTGGTAAATGGTTTATAAACTGCATTAATTGTTTAACTTGTGGAAAACTGATTCACCCCCCCTCTCAGTTTTCCTCTAGTATCTAAGATTCTAGCAAAGAGTGTTGTAGCAAGCTAGAGACTGTTGTAGAAAGAGAAAGAACAAGAGAAACCAATGAGAGCCTAGAGAGACCAAGAGAGTGTAAGAGAGTCTAAGAGAGGTTGAATAACCAAGAGAGCTCAAAGAATAAGAGAGATTGTGTGTAGAATCTAGAGAGCTTGAATGAAGAGAGAGGATAGATTTGAAAGAGAAAAGAGGAGGGAAAAGAGGGTTGGTGAGTTGTTTGAAATATTCGGGGCCTTTTTCACCGACATGTACAAGTGACAAGTAGAAAGGCACGTTCAAAACCGTTATTTGAATGTTAAGATATCACAAGATGAATGCGTAGTGCACAGGCATTTGCGCGATGCATTAGTGTCCAAATGAATCACGCTCAAAAGCAATAGGAGACAAGGGAGACACATGGCTAACAAGATTGATGCCACAAGGGAGTTGTTGAAAAGGGGGTCTTGAGCATCCTGAGAGGGAAAAGGTTGATGCAAGGGTTGAAGTAAGCCTACTCAGGTTGTAGGGGAATGGACACCAAACTAGTTACAAAAGATGTAGGTCAAATTACAAAGGGGTATTTAATTTTTGACGCTACAGGTTACATCTACACAAAATATCAATCCTACACATGTTAGTCTTGGGGGAATTCCTATCATACCCCCTTTTATGAGTATTCCATGTATTTCCCAACCATCTCCTATGCCTACTTACCATGATGTCCCATTTTCAAATTCCAATGCACCATCCATTTCCCATAATATTCCACATCCTTTATTATCCAGCATGTCCAACATCAACCTATCCACCGAAGTAACCATTAATGACATAGCCCATAGTGTTTCATCTTTGCAACACCAACTCAATTCCATGACCCAATCTTAATTCAACATTCCCACTTGTGACATTGCTATCCCACTTTCCCAAGACATCATTCATACCATTCCCTCAATACATGGAAATCCCTCACTTAGAGACATATAATGGAAAAGGTGGTCCTTTGACTCATGTGAAAACATATCAAGCCTTATGCAGTGACCTTTCAAATGATCATAGACTTATGGCTAAATTGTTTTCTAGGACATTTAGAGATAAGGCTTTGCAATGGTTTTGTTCTTTGCCTCTTTATTCCATTGTTTCTTTTCAAAAAAATGGCTAATGCTTTCATTCGACATTTTCAAAATAACATTGGCCCTCAAATTTCTTTAACTGATTTGGTTCATTGTAAACAAGGAGTTAAGGAAAAAGTAATTGATTTTATGGGTAGATTTAAAAATTTGCATGCTCAAATACTTTATACTATACTTGATATGGATGTTCAAAGAATTTTAATTTCTAATTTGCAAAAAGACATTAGAGATAAGTTATTGTTTCTAAGTTTACTTCTTTCAACTAATTGTGTGTAGTGCTTCATAATTATTAGCTTCAAGTGAGCCAATTTGAGTCATCCACTTCAATGGATCCTATTGATAAGAATGATGTTGCTCAACAAGATTTCCACAAATTTCAAAAACCAAACAAAGGACTCATTAAGATCAATAATTTCTCAAACAATGTTGATATGCAAGTGGCAATTGCAACACCAAGTGTGGTTCCTTTGTCATCCATTTTTAAACCATCTTTTTATTTTACACCTCTTTCTAAATCTTTGCATAATGTTATGTTTCAATTGATTAATACTATTATTTTGAAACTTCCTCCTATCAAACCACGTGACCCTTTGAAACCATTGCTAGCTTCCCATGATCCTAAATCCACTTGCCAATATCATCGTCAACCTAACCATGATACTGAGAAGTGTTATAGGTTGAAATATCTTGGCCAAGCCCTCATTGATTTCAATACTTTCATTGTTGTGGGTGTTAATGACAAAGGAAACAAATCATGAATATTGTTAGCCTAGCAACCCTACTATCATGAATATTGATAATACTTGTGTTGAGGACAACAACGTTGTTAATCTTATTGATCAACCCAAACCCAAACCAAAATCTAAGCCTAAACCTTGCATTACCTTTGATCCTAAGGAGACTTTTAAGGCACCTGATGGACCCTTATACATTTCAAGAAAGATTAGTTGTAAGTTCTCTCAGGGAGTTCTTGTTGACCCTATGTGTATAGTGAATGTTTTAACTAAAGAACATCTTTTTACAAGACAATTTCATCAAGAAACTTATGATAAATATGATGTGATGATTCAAACATGATGATTTTACTTGTCCTACCCATTCTTCTATTACACTTATCATTGAAGTTGGTAAGAAGTTCTTAGATGTCACCTTTTCTGTTATCCCAACCTCCAACCAATTCCAAGTAAGACTAAGACTTCCTTGGCTTACTTCCATGAAAGCTATTGCTTCTCCTATCCATAAGTGCTTTAAGTTTCCTTATAGTTGAGAAATTATCACATGATCAATCATAGTCTATAATCCTTTAGCGATTCGTGGCAAAAATTTCCTCAACTTCTTTTGGCCTCAAACACCTCGACCATTACAACCTTGTCGAGATATTTTCTTCTTATCTACCAAAAATATAAACATGAAATGATTTTCAAGTTTAGTAAACCTAAGGATGTCCCTCCTCCTCATTCTGGACCTGGACTCCTTGCCACACCTTCCATTCCTCCTATTTATGCTTCAATTACACCTCCTATATCATACTATAGCATCGTAAATTGTAACTGGTACAATTCACACCTCATATTTGTGCTCCCGCTTTTGTGTGTCCTATCTTCATTCCCTTTAGGCTCGTTTTGGCCCTTATTACTCCAAATCTAATGTCACTTGCATACATGGCTCAGTGGAGCCCATCCCAGGGATATGTCCCCTATATTTAATGGCTTCTTGTATTTCTTTTGAACGTGGTGCTCTTGTCTGGATCATGGAACCATGGCACCCTAGTCCTCTTTAATCAAGACCTCTTTTAAACATGGGTGGTCTCTCCCCCTCCCTAGTGGATTTTGGTCCTCGTGGATCAATGTGACTGTTGGAGGTCATCTTAATTGATAATTTACCTAGGGAACCATATATAAGTACATCCTATCAATTCATTTTAGATCTAAGACTCCATAACACACACAACCCATCATTTGTGCATCATCAAGCATTTTCAAAAATTCAAGGCAACATTTCATCTTTTAAGCATCATGGAGCAAGGTCACATCAATCTTCATGTAAGAATGTGTGTTTGATTAGGTCATTCATGTTCATTTGTTTGCCATGGTATTACATCCAACATTTGTGACCGTATCTAAAGAGAATTGCATGATCAATCTTCTTATCAACCATTGCAGATCTGAGGTATATCTTACAACATTTACTTCAGTATTTACATTATTCAATTCAATGTTAATTCCTAAATTAGGGTTTGACCTAAGGAATTTAACCCCTATCCACAACCCATTTTCTTCTCTTGTTGTGTGCAGGGAATTGACTTGAGAGTTGTAATAAGATATTTTAACAGAATTGACGATGATGAATAGGTTTAAATTTTGATGGAGTGAAAAGTGGAGGACCAAGGTGAACTACCATCTCAGTCTTGAGAATTATGCTTGAGATTTTGGTAGTGGATCTAGAGCATCTCCCTAATCCGAAAATTCCCTACTTGCCTACCTCTGAGTTAAAGGACCAGGGTGACCTACCATTTCAATCCTGACAATGTGACTTGAACTTTCAAGAGCAGATTTTGATCTTCTCCTCCTGTCTAGATCTTCGTTTGTGGCTTTGTCTGATACCTGTAATAGTATGTTAATATTGTTTCGACCCATTTATCCATTGCTTCATCTTAAATCATACAATACAAATCCAATTTCAATTAAAAGGGGGTGATAAACAAACAAGTAAATCTGATTAGAATTTTAGCAATTTGCCTAATTAAATTGTGACTAGATCTATTGGATTAAACCCTCTTTTAATGTTTTGGTTCCTTGGTAAGATTAGTGGTTTTATTATCTTAATTAGTGAAACCTGAATTTTCCACCAACACACATACAAATTATAATGTGGAAAAAATTAGGAATTAAGATTTAAGATAATAAAACCACTAAGTAGCCCAACTAACACACATACATTGAAAGAGGATTGAACCCAATAGCTCTAGGTTCAGTCCTTATGAGGAAAGAGGCTGAGATTATGATTAGATTAAATTGGGGTGTGGGGTTGATTAAGCTGATTTCTAAATTGAATTTGATTGATTGTGAAATTAGGGTAAAATGAGGGATTATTAAAATGATCTGACAAAAATAGTGAGCTACACATTTCCCAAACACTAACGTAGATCTAGGAAAAATGAGATGTTTAAAACTTGTTCTCTGAAGTTTGGCCTGATTTTTTTGTACCAGGTAGCATAGATCCACCCCGGTCCTTCAAATTTTTTGAGTTGGCCTATTCGTCGTTGTTGACTCTATCGAATTTCCCAAGTACATTTCTGCACCTGTTTCCTGTACATAGAAAGAAATGAAAAGATGTTGGGAATATCAAACCAGGCAATTTCAAAATTAATCGTGAATGAAATAATACAAATACTAAAATAAATATTATGGAGGTATACCTCAGATCTACAATTGTCATGTTAGCATAACATTATGAGTTGTTATTGATGTCAAATGTTGTGGTCTGGATTACGTCTGGATGTGGTATGATAAGCAGGAGTGTTTTATTTAGGTATATTGTGCACTTGGAGGTTTCTCAGTTTCACCGGATGAGTTTGGTATCTCAGAAGTTATCTCTCAGTATTATCTCTAGGTCTGGATTGGTTCGGAGCTCAATGTATTGGACCAGATATTGAGGTTGTATAACGTGAAGAAATATTTTGGGTCCGACTTTGGTATTGTATATAGCGTGTTGATATGTTCAATGAGGAGCTATGTGATATGGTCTAGTTCTCATTCCTTACCACCTCCAGAATGTTTAGTGGAGACCTATTTTCAGATCTTTGTCTCAACCGACATTGAGAATTATGATTTCCAGAGATAGTATATATAGGAATTTGTTTTGATGAATTCATATATGGCTTCTTGTTTTGAAGACATGCAAGATTGAAAGAATCTAGCGGTTGTGTGAGTATAGTATTGTGGATTGTTACCGAAAGTAGTTATGGCAGTGTAGACTATATTTTTGTGGTGGATTATCTTTATCTTTCTTTCTTCTTTGGCAGTGATCCTTTTAGGACAGTGAGCCCACTTGTAGTGAGCAAATAGACAGTGATCCTTTCAGGGCAGTGATCCCACTAGCAGTGAGTACCTTGGTAGTGAGCCACCCTTTGTAAAAATCACCTTAACCAGTGTTTATATATTGAGAATCAACATTCTTTGTTGTTTTTCCCTTCTTAGGTTTTCCACATAAAATCTGGTGTTTCTTGTGTATGTTCTGATTCTTGCATGCGTTTTCAAGTTCTATTAATTTTGTTAATTATTCTGGATCTGTGCATTAAGGTTACAAAGAAAAAAATAATTATCAACTAATTCACCCCCCTCTTAGTTGTCTGGATATTCAACAATTGGTATTAAAGTTATGGTTCCTTGATATAAAGCTTAACTGCTTGAGGTAGATCCTAATCTGATGGCACACAAGTTATCAATTCCTATTTTTGATGGATTTGATTATAGCTTCTGGAAAGTAAAGATGAGAGGATATTTGGTTTCTCTTGGTTACAATACTTGGAAGGTTGTGGAGACAAAGTATGTTCTACCAAAAAATGGTCTTAATACTTCGGATGAGATTCAGGCTTATGAAGAAAATAAAAAGGCGAGGTATGTTATCTTCAGTGCATTATCAAAAATTGAATAGACTAAGGTTATTACTTTGAATACTGCTCATAAGGTTTGGCAGAAATTGAAAGACATCTATGAAGGGAATGAGAGAGTCAAGATGACAAAGAGGTTAATAGCCAAGAGAAGATACAAAAACATGAGAATGGAAGAAGGAGAATATATTGTGAGCTATTTTGAGAAGGTTGATACTGCAGTGAATGAGATTAGAGAACTTAGAGGCAGCATGAGTGATGAATATGTGATTGACAAAATCCTAATGACATTATTGGTAACCTACAATGATAAGACCTCAGTGATTGAAGAAACTTATGATCCAAAGAAATTCACTAGAGAGCAACTGTTTGGTACCTTAAGTGCATTCAAAGTAAGGAAATTTGGAAAGGACAAAGATAAGTTAGAGACAACGTTCATGGCATCTGAAGATAGTCCAGATGATGAAGAGAGTCCAGACAAGGTGGAAGAAAAATTTGTGAAAAAAATGAAGAAAGGCACTGGAAAATACAAACGTAAGTTACCCTTTAAATGTTTTAGATGTGGTAAGATTGGTCATATTGCGATTAGATGTCCAGAAAAGGGAAATAGACAGAAGTTTAAGGAAAACAAGGGAAAGTTCAATAAGAAGGCATATTATGTTAAGGATGATGCTGATATTTCAGATGATGAATCAACCTACGAGGATGGTGATTTATTGTGTTTGGTAGAAAAGGATGTTCCTAAGTTTGATATCTCTAAGACTATTAATAATGAATTTCATGCTAGAAGGGATAAGAAGGAATGGTTGATTGGCAGTGGATGCTCAAATCATATGACAAGTGATAAAAGTAAATTCATAAAACTTGAAAGATATGATGGAGGTTCAGTTAGATTTGGACATGATCAAACGACACAAAATATTGGTATTGGTTCAATTACTTTTGATGAAAATCATAACACTGACAATGTTTATTATGTGAAGGGTTTGCATCATAATCGCTTAAGTGTTGGACAAATGTGCAAAAATGGATACAATGTTGTTTTTCAAGAGAATGGATGGGAGATCTAGAAGGAGTTTGGAATGGTTATTGTAGCTGGAAGAAGGACATATGGAAATATGTACCAGTTAGCAGGAGCTACAAAATACTGCTTGATATCACAACTTGATGACAACTAGTTATGGTACCAGAGGATGTTTCATATCAATTTTGATAACTTGGTACAAATTAGTTCAAGGAGTGCAGTAAGAGACTTGCCCAGATTGATTAAACCGGAGAATACAATTTGCAAGGAATGTCAAATAGGAAAGAAGATTAGAAGTAAATTCAGAGGAAAGGAGTACTCATTCACCGGATTACTAGATTTGGTTCACACAAATCTATGTAGTTCGACTTAGACAAGGAGCCTGCAAGGTGAAAGGTATTTCATGTTATTGATTGATGATTATTGTAGAATGACTTGGGTTGCATTTCTGAGAGAGAAATCTGAAGCATTAGAAAAGTTGAAGATATTCAAGGAAAAAGTTGAAAATGTAGTTGACAAGAAAATCAAGTGTTTATTGTTTGACACGGGAGGAGAATTCATATTAGATGAGTTCAATGACTTATGTGAGAAGTCTGACATCAAAAGACAATTATCTGCTCCCCGGACACCTCAGCAGAATGGTGTAGTTGAAAGAATGAACCAGACTGTACAAGAAGTAGCTAGAACCACGCTAAAAACAACAGAGTTATCAGAATTTTATTGGAAATAAGCAATTTATACAACAACATACACACTTAACAGAATTATGTATCGAAGAAAGTATGGTAAGATATCTTATGAACTATGGTATGGAAGAACTCCGACAGTGAAATATTTCAAAGTTTTTGGAAGCAAGTGCTATATCCAAAGAGATAAGGATAATCTTGGAAAGTTTGAGAACAATGATGAAGGCATATTCTTGGGTTACTCAACAAAGAGAAAATCATATCGATGTTTCAACAAAAGATTGAATAAGATTGGTGAAAGTGCAAGTGTAAAAGTTGATAAGAATACTTCAAAGGATCAACATCAATAAATTTCCACAATCCATTCGATTGAGTGTATGCTTATGGACTTGATTGTGTGAGAATTTTTTCATCAACGTTTCGGATCACACTTCATGATCCATCATTGGGATGATAGAGAGCGTAAGGAGAAATTGTGAGAATTTTCTTCTTATGCTCTCACACAATCGAATCCTGAAGCATACACTCAATTGAATGGATTTTAGAAATTTATTGATGTTGATCCTTTGAAGTATTCTCATCAACTTTTATACCATAGCTTTGAACTCCTCGGGTTTGCCACATATAAGGCTTTCTGACTATCCTGTCTAAGGATAATTTTGTGCACATGATCTGTCATGATCTTCCCGTCCTCTAATCATAAATTTCACGTTTCTAGTTTTGTGCCTCTCAATCTTCCTCGTGTCAATCTTTTTAATTCTTATCAATCGATTTGAGCAACATCTATGGCTGCTTGCAAAGGCTTGACTTGACACTTGCTCTTGACACAAGTCATCCTTTTGTGCTTTCTTTGAGTCCATGTGCATCTTTGACATTTATTTCTTCTACTCAGGACTCGCTGAAGTTGTTCTATGGGTGTCGTCGTGTGCCAAGGTGACACGTCAGACCCCCTTTTCATCATCTAACAAGGCACTATGTCCCCACTTGCTCGATAACTTTCCCAAAGAATAAACATCTCTCAACAAGTGTCAACTTAGTTTTTTAATGGAAACCCTCATACCCTATATCTCAAACTTGAAACTTGGCACTCAAGGAAAATCTTTGGAACTTTTTTTCAAGCACCTGAGTTGTACAATTGGAAACCCCACCATCGATAATCATTACTTGGAACTCAGTGAAGTGTACTGACCTCTCTCACCGAGTCCCGAGTTACCTTGTAGAAAATGACCATAATGTCACATTAGACATGACTCAGAGCCTCAGTGAAGGTGTGCAAACCACTCAGCACATGTCGATAACCTTCAAACTATGGCCCAATTTTAAAATAACTTTGAAGCACATGCATATAATTCATGTTCCTAGGACATTGAACTAGTGGGGCTAAATACTTAAGGCAAATTAATTCCCAAAGTTATCAGTTGCAAAAGAAGGACCAATAACCTGGAGCTGGTTTCAAATGATAGGAAACGCATGAGAAAGTAACTTAAGTCATTGATGACCAGGACATGAGGTCATTGATGAAATAGAACATGTCTACCAAATGAACATTTGAATTCCTACTAGGACATAATTTTGATTTCCTCATTGGCTCATCAAAAATTCTTGAGAATTTTGAGGGTGCTAAAAACGGCTCTAGTTGGGAATGTATGTTCCTTGTGGGTGTAGTAAGGATCTAGATCTTTTGTAGAAGCAGACCAAGCCAATTCCATTGGGCAACCTATGCAAAGGTCAACTAATCTCAAATCCATCCTTCAATTGGTGGCCATGGGTCCCCAAAAAAGAAAAACCAGTACTTGCCTTATCAAAGACCCGATTCTCATCATGCAACAACCCGATTATGTCGATAGTATCACTAAGAATAATATGATCATGAATGCTACCAGTGACATTTTCAATCATGATTACATTCATATCCTAGTCTATGCCATCTTTATCATAATTTTTTTTGCAAATAAATGCATACTGATAAAATTTGTGTCCACAAGGTATGATCATATCATGCTTATCCTTAAAAATATGTTCACACCCTATGACACACCCTTCATTGACATAGTCCTTGGCATGTTTTTTCAAAAAAACCCTTTATGTCACAAAAACAGTCATGCTCAATTGCATCACTAGTTCCATTATCCTCTTGCACGAAATTTTTGCAAAGACCTTGCTCAATACCAGTCAAAAAATCCTTAGGTGCACTGAAGAAGACACACTCATATGCTAGCTCATTCTATATCAACATAACATCAAATATACAAAAATTCCCATCTGAGCCTGTAAATTTAGAAATTCCTTTTCCAACATCTACATTTGCAAAGAGGAACATGTTTTGACCATCATTCATATCATATGTGAATACCTCCAAGTTAGGTTCAAAGGTATAATTCGGTTCCATTTTGAAAGCATAATCAAAGTCCATGCAAACGACCTCAAAGACTGGCATAAACAATTCTGAAAGTGAAATTTCTGAGTTATGAGTGTTGCAACGATTTTCTTCATAGTCACTGCTAGTTAGATGCATATCAATACAAGATTCAACTTCCAAACTCTTCACTGTATCAATATTTTCAATTGTGCACCTTTCAATATTTCCATATTATAAAAAACACCTGAATAAATTAAGAGACAATCTTTTTATGCACAATTCAGTTCATTCATATCTAAGTTTCCATCATCTAAAAAATCTTTCAAAATCATCGAAGTTTTCCATAGAGATTGGTATTGATTCTTGATCAACATTATTTATGTAGTTGACTCAATCACTAATGAACAAGATAAATGATACCCTTCTGCATAAATGTTAACTTTACTTACTATAAATGATTCCATTTCAACCTAAGTTAAGTCATTGGAGACAAACAAATAGAAGTCATTGGAATTTATCTTCTGATTCAAGACCATGTGAGGGGATTCATCATTTTCATACTCACTATCATTATGTAGGTCACTATTACCTTCATAGGCTGCAATTTTTTCTATATCTACTTCACACAAACTACTTTGAGCATCATGATGAAAAAGGAAATCACCATGGAGAGGTATATCAGTAAACTTGAAAGTATTGTAATCACAGTTATTTGAAACTTCAACACTTGTATACATGTGATCAACATCGTCACAAATTCGGTCACTTGCCAATGGATACACCCCTTCACTATCATCAACATTTTCCAATCCTTCACTTGGGTTATCTCCAACATAAGGTTGCCCTCAGACTTTTGTCAATACAACACCTTCATTATTTGCAAATTTCTTTACCTCTATGTCAGTCAAACTTTGGAGGTGTGATAATGAGTCAAAGATACTTGCATGATGTCGATCAATGGTAGGAGATTCAACCTTATTTGTATTGGTAGAAACTGTTTGTTGAAAGGTATTGAATTCACATACATTTTAGATAGTTTCTTCAAGACTGTACATGTCTAAAGGCTACTATGTTGTCAACAGGGCAGTAACAATGCAGGAAAACTGAAAGGAGGGGGGGTGAATCAATTTTTACCAAACTCCACCAAATTAATCATAACTTTAGATCTGACTAGGAAACACAATAACAAAGATAAACACCACATCAACAACACATAACACATGGATTTTTGATGTGGAAAATTTGGTTAAGGGAAAAACCACGGCAGGAACCTACCCACAATATGATGATACTCTATAGTAGTATGTGTAAATATTACAATGGGGAATGCACATGCATTCAAGTACACTGCCTAGAGCTCACTGCTCAAAACAAGAAGGGCTACAACCCTGAGGAAGGCTCATTGCCTTACAAAGATCGGACAACAATACAGATTACATGAATTGAAAGAATAACATCTCCAAATGTCATTACAGTTCTGGTTAAGCACATTGTCTGCACAACAACTCTTATTTGCTCTTCTCCACTACCGAAGGATAAATTCACCTGTTCACTCATACAATACTCTCATACAATTCCTAGACACTTGCAGACATCCAACTTACGTGATTAAAATACCTATTTATACAATTCGTCAACCTTAACCTTAAGGTCATCTCAACACATAAGACCTAATTACAAAAGTGCATCTCACGATACATAAATCCACAACTGATTTCCGACATAGCATGGACCCAAATAAAATCCTCGAACGCGCTACACCACCGAATATGTCACATATCACAAAGAATACCACCAAACCAATTAAATCATCAATAACACGCACCACGATCAACGCTTACCACCAAAATGCATAGCACATGATCAGAGAGCATCAACAAGCAACGTGAATTTCATCACAATCACCACAACAACTCAAATAACAAGAATCATCATTATTCCATCATCGAAGCTCAAGAACAACAATTGACAAAATGAAAGATACGCTTGCAAAGTTCCAAATCATGAACCATCTGATCAGAGGATGCACATGAATATCCCAAACACTCTCCAAAATCTACAATTCAAGATATAATCATTTCAAAACAATATGGATCAAACACCGCAACTCTGCAACATAGAACACTAAAAAAACCAATCCACATATCGGAGACCTCATAACTCAACCAAATCATCTCATAGCATCATGTGTCACAACCCTCCTTTATCACTGTTGATTTAAATACAATTCTATCATATTTTTGGATAAGCTATTTAAATGATTGAATAAATGTTATAAAAAGAATGAAAATAATAATACACACACATACACACACACATGGAAAATATACATTATTTGTATTTATTTATTTTCCACTTCCAATTATGGCACATGTTGTAGGAAGAATAAGAAGCTTCTAGAGGATTCTCCACCACCTTGCATGTAACTCCCCCACTAAGTTTAATCAATTTGCATGAAGTCCAAAATTGGGAAAGAATCTCCTTTTTAGTTAAATTTTCTAGATAGTGGAATGGAGGGATTTTTCTTATAAAATTGTATGCAAGTTTCAAAGAAGGGAGTTGATAAAAGTCTTGAAGAAATTTCCCCAAGTTTTAGAAGTAGATCTTCTTTGGTAGTCTCATTTTCATTGCAGGAATTTTAAGTTGTTGTTTGAAGGATTTCTCTCAAGTTGCAAGGAAGGATCATAAGGATAGCTAGTGGATTCAACATCAAGCTCAATAAACCAGGTTCTCTCCTTGTTGTTTTTTTTCTACATTCACTTATGAGGAATTTGTAATATCAAAAAATATAGTTATAGATCTTCCTTTATATAAAGAAATTTTAGATTGTAAATCTCTTATTTAGGGATAAATAATAATGATAATGCTTTCATATAGTGCATGTAAAAGATAGTTTATTTATTTATTAAATCTTGCTTCTTCTTTTTTTTCAAAGATTTTAGCAACAAAAAAAAAAGAGAGAAATCATATTCCTTTAATTTTTTTTTTAAATCTCTTTTTCTGAGAATAAAATTCTTCCCTGTGTGATTTGAATCTTAATCTTTACCTCTTTCCTCTAATTCATTTCTCTGGTTCTTCGAATGGAAATCTGAATCTCATTCTTTAATCTTCCTGTGAGTTGAGTAAGATCTCTCTGTGAATAATAGTTGAATCAAAATCTCTCTGTGAATTTTAGTTGAATAAGATCCCTCTGTGATTATTAGATTAAATAAATCTCCCTGTGAGTTGAATAAGATCTCTTTGTGAATTTTGGTTAAATAAATCTCTCTGTGATTATTAGATTAAATAAATCTCCCTGTGTGAATTGAATAAGATCTCTCTATGAATTTAAGTTAAATAAATCTCTTTGTGATTATTTTTAAATCTCTCTGTGAGTATTTTAAATCTCTCTGTGATTATTTTTAAATCTCTCTGTGATTATTTTAAATCTCTCTATGAGTATTTTAAATCTCTCTGTGATTATTTTTAAATCTCTCTGTGAGTATTTTAAATCTCTCTATGAGTATTTTAAATCTCTGTGAATATTAGTTGAATAAAATCCTCTTGTGAATACTGGAAACGAATACTGGAAATAAATAATTCCCCTGTGAAATCTGGAAATAAACTTCCTCCCTGCAAATGGTGGAATAAGCTCTCTCTCTCTCCGTAAATATTAACCTCCTGTTACTGTAAAATCAATCTAAAACAATTGTTTGATCATCTATTTTATCCATGTTCTTATTTTCATAAATAAATTCTCTTTTGTTTTTATATATCATTAAGTAATTGGGAATATGAAACCATATATATATATATATAATTTATTCCAAATGTTAAAATATATTAATGTTGCATGTAATTATAATAGCACGGTCTTCGAAAAATATTTGAATGAATATCGGTGGCGTACGGGGGTGGCGGGTATTGTAACCGTCGAGGGTAGTGGTACCCCCCACTACCCCTGCGGTCATTGTCACGGCAGTGGCCGCAGGACAGTGGAGGGGACGACAGTATCCCGTCAACCCTGCGGGCGCTCCCCCCCTATTTACTATTAAAACAAAAAAATTTGCTTATTTTATTTTTGTAATTAGTTTTTTATATATATTCTTTTTAATTTGCAATTTAGAATTTTAGTAATTACTTTGGGGTTAAATTTCAAGTTAATTGCTAATAATTATTTTTGTTTAAATTTTAAGTTTAATTGTTATTAATTGCAATTTAGGAAATGTTAATTCTTTCCTTAGTATAAATTTTAAGTTGTTGAATTTAACTTAGAAAATTTCATAAATATTGGGGATTATTGTGTAGTAAATTCATAATTAAATTATCCTTGGTAAATTTCTATATTCGTAAATTATATTATATCAAATTCTTTTAATTAGAGTTATTCATTCCATTTAAGATCCATTGGGGCAGTTAGTTGGCCTTTAGCAATTAATTCAGATTAATATGATTTGAATCGAATGCCTAAATTAATCACTATTTTTGGGTTGCTTAATCATGCACACAAGTTACACTATTCTTATAACATGCAAATTACTTATAGATTAATTACATTTATTGACGTTTTCATGCAAGTACACATGTAATTATTAATATGCAAGCTTCATGATGGTCATTGTTATGCAAGTTATATTTCAAGTAGTTACTTCAAATAATTAAATTTTGCACGTTCAATTAGTAGTTATTTTCAAGTATGATGTTTTCATAGCTCGTAGTTAGAAAACTAAATAAAGGAAGATGGAAACCAAAACATAGTAGCGTTTGGTATATACGGTGCCTCTGGGTCACACTTACGGGTAATGTCGTCGTGTTGAACTACTGCACTTAATGCCTAATAAAGCTACATCAACGACGTATGTGGCATCGTCCCTATAAATCGTCGGGGAGTAATAAGGGACACTTGGAAGTTAAAATCCAAGGGGCGGGTAATCCCCCTTGGATCGATAATTTAATAAGATAATTCTAAAATGATATTTCATTCGCTAAGTTAAACTATAGTAAACCTCTATAGGGATGATGAGTGAAATGCTTTTGTAAAATTGATTTAATCTCGAAGAATTGTTGTCGATTGATAATTGGTCAAGGGTGACGCTCATGATAAGAATTAGGATCTAGTTGTTTTAGGCCACAAGCAATAGGCCATCTTGAGCCTTTGCTTAAGCGCTACCATCGTGGGTAGCAACCGCAAAGAAACTGTCTGGGACATTGACCCTAGAAAGGGTTGCATACCCACTAATAAATTTACATCAAACCATAGAGTAGAAAATAGAACTGCATACTTTACGCCTTGATCCCGTGTCGAAGCGAGTATGTAGGCAGTCTTGGGATAGAGCTGTCCCTCGTACTCAGGCGTTCGTGGGTGGGGTCTAGGCTTGGTAAAAGAAAGATTGAGTAAGAATCCTATTTTGAAAGATAAGATAATTAAATTGGAAAAAGGAATTCAATGCATACTCGGAAGGAATCCCGTATGGATTTGCTTGACTTCCCGAGGCTTTAAGCCAAATTCTGAGGTGGAATTCAAGCTTGTATTATGTTATTTAATTACTCCTAAGGATGGCAACCTTGATGCACTTTTGTTAGAAGAGTATAGTACTTAGTGAGTGGCTTAGGACCCGAATGGTCCCGATGAGTCTAAGTCTTTGGCCAGAGCACCTCCTATCCCGATTGGATAGATGCCTACCCCGTATGGATAGCTGCCTATCCCGTATTGGATAGATGAAATCTTATGTCCCATATGGACAAATGCCTAACCCATATGGTTAGATGCTCATTCCAAATGGATGAATGCCTAATCCAAATGGATGGATGCCCAGAGTATGCGATTGAATCAAACATAATGATTAAATTAATAACAAAAAAAAAAAGAATGGTCAATTTTGTTGAGTTAATTATGGTGGGTTATTACATCATGAAACTCATACTGGATCAACTAGAGATAAGTATCTCAAAACCCACTAAATCACATCAGCACATCTACAACAAAACACCAAAACAACTCTCTGCAACAAAGGAATATGTTGACATCAATGACAACAACCACTAGTACATTTGGAGCTGATTTCCGATGACTGTTTGTTGAATTTTAGAATGAATTTTCATTGGAGTGTCAACAAAATCCACCGTCAAAAAATTGACATCGGATTGGTCGACGATGCCATGCCCATCAAAAATTCGACAATCCAATGGACTCTATCGATGGTCAAAGAAGTCGTCGATCGAAAGCTTGGTATTCGTCATAATTATGACGATGACCATTTTTATAAAAAAAAGTAATAATTATCATCGATATATAAAAAAAAAAACCTGAGAAAAGCCCTTTTGGTTTCTAATTTGGCGTTACTGTACTATTCACTTAAGCGATGGGTCCATTTATCATAAAAGTGTTCTCCCCTTGTCATTTACCTAGGCAGTCCCTTTAAATATTTTATTCTTGTTCGCTTTTAATCTGCCTTTTCTAATGTCCGTCGGGCCTTATAAGTATCATGCGATTTTCTGTTGATCTGATGGCCCGCATTGATTCGCGACCAAAAAGTGCTTGAAACTTAGTTTCTGCGAAGTAGCGAAAGGCAAAGGTGGACCCGACATATAGGTTTGGACCAAAGCTAAACACCGATCAAGTTTCATCTGATCGGACGGACAATGTGGTTTCGTGAGATCAAGTTGAACGTGTTTTAACCTTCACGAAGTGGCGAAAGGGTTTGGCGGGTCCTAGAGATAAGCAGTCTTCTTTGGTTAAAGAATGATCAGGTTGGAAAAATATCAATGGCTTCTCGTTGTTTCATGGCTAGGAGATGCATGAGCTATACCTTCAGCGAAATAGCAAAAAGGTGGAGGGTCCCGCTAAGAGTGGTAGTAAATGTGGTAACCCCAGTTGGCGATGACATGGCGGTGACAAGGCACTGAGTTGGCGGTATGCAGTGGGTCCGGGCAAGGTTGTCATAAAAAGAGTAAACAATGAGCAAGTTATTGAGATCTAATGGCATGCGTGAATTTGCAAAGATAAGATGCTAGCAAGTTAGTCATTGTGAAGTAGAGAAAAGGCCGATGGGCCCAAGGGACAGGCATGGCATGAAGTTAAAAGCAGATTGGGTCTGTTTTGATCTAACAGTTCTTGTGGTTTCGTGGCTGCAAGCCAAACGAAGAATAATGCTTGTGAAGTCGCGAAAGACGGGTGGAAATCACACGGAGGAGTGACGTGGCATAATAGCTGCCACTTTTTGTAGACCTTGGAAAAAGATCAATGGCTTCTCATTGTTTCGTGGCCAGGAGATGCACGAGCTATACCTTCAGCGAAATAGCGAAAAGGTGGAGGGTCCCGCTAAGAGTGGTAGTAAATGTGGTAACCCTAGTTGGTGATGACATGGCGGTGACAAGGCACTGAGTTGGCGATATGCAGTGGGTCCGGGCAAGGTTGTCATAAAAAGAGTAAATAATGAGCAAGTTCTTGAGATCTAATGGCTCACGTGAATTTGCAAAGATAAGATGCTAGCAAGTTAGTCATTGCGAAGTAGTGAAAAGGCTGATGGGCCCAAGGGACAGGCATGGTATGAAGTTAAAAGCAGATCAGGTATGTTTTGATCTAACAGTTCTCGTGGTTTCGTGGTTGCAAGCCAAACGAAGAATAATGTTCGCGAAGTCACGAAAGACAAGTGGAAATCACACAAAGAAGTGACGTGACATGTGGTTTAAAAAAGTGGTTGAGGGCCTGCCTAGGTGTAACCGGCAGTTATGTGGGAATACTAAAAGGGAACACGTGGCAGATTAAGGGTGGAACCAAAAGGAGTTTCCAGGGCTAATGGTCGGCTGCCATGTGGCATTTATTAACCGGATAACAAGTGGGGTAAGTAATTCCTGGATAAAGGGCCCACTTAAAAGGCATTCATCTCAAGATTGATCCAACGCTTCTCGTTGTTTCATGACCCGAAGATGCCCGCAGCTTAACCTCAGCAAAATGACAAAAACCATTAGCCATCAAGATGAGGCGCTATTAGTTAAAAGGATTAACGGTTCCGGTTGGAGTTAAAGGCCAAGTGATTTGAGTTTGATCTAACGCTTGGCGTGGCCTCATGAAGGAAAAGTGAACGACTGTTAAACTCCGCAAAGTGGCGAAAAGGAGGTAGGGCCCGACACTTAAGTAGGGAGATTAAACGGAGATAAAGGTGATGTAAGTTCTCGAGATCCAACAACCAGCATTGTTTCGCAAAAGAAAAGAGCACGGGTTTTATGTTCTGCGAAGTAGCGAAAGAGTGAAACTAAGGAAAGACTTAGAGAAATATTGACCCGTTGGAGCCAGTTTTGAATTCGATTTGGCGAATTTAATTCTGAAAAGAAAGCCGAAGCATGCGGAGTTAATTTCTAAAAACTTAAATGCCAACTTGCCCTTTTCAGTTCGCATCAACTTGATTGCTAAGTATTGTTTCATCGAAGTTTGTTGTAGAGTGAATTGTTGCAGAGCGATTTTCTTCAGGCGAATAATCAGGTTTCTTGTGCTTTTCTTGATAACTCTTGGTTTGTTCTCAAATACTGTTGTGTGAATTACTTCATTAGAGGTCTGTGCTAGCTTCTAGTGGTATAATTGTTTGACCAGAATGGCACCCAGAAGAGAATTTACAGGGAAAGTGAATTACCGGGACTGAAATATCTGTGATGATTTTTTAGAGCAATTAACCATGTCCACCAATGCTGGGGCTAAGGCCAAAGAGCTAGTACCTAAGAACCCTCATCTAAAAATTGGAGATGGCCTTTATGATAAGGGTAATTGGTTGAGGTACCCTGAAATAGGATTGTCAGGCTTAGGACTCTTCAAAGTCGATTTTGGGCAGAGGAATTCCCCAACTCCTTTGAATGGCATATGGGAGCAGGATGTAGGAAAGCTTGTGGTCCCAGGTGTTTTTATGGATGTAGATCTGTTAGCCCTGATTGTACAGAATTATGACTCTGTGGCAAGATGCATCAAGAACATAAAGGGATCAATCCTGATTGAGATAAATGAAGATGAATTCAGGAAAGTGTTTAAACTCAGTGAGTCCTCCAATTTGTTAGAACCTATTGACTTTGTTGTTAGCCCAAGTTTACAACACACAAAGGGATCATCTTAGAAGTGTCCCATTGAAAGAATTCTTTGTAAAGATAGGGGGGTTAATAGTTGTAGGCCCCAGCACAATGGAACCATTCTCTCTCAACCTATTCACTCTAAAAGCTAAGGGTATGTATTGGGCATTATGCCAGATTTTTGGAGAGGATGCTGAAAAGAATATGCCAACCCATTATATGTTAATGATTGCACAAATTTTAAACCCCTCCCAAGCAATAACATTTGGTTATGCCTCATACCTTGCTGATGCAATTCATAAAGGGCTAGTAGGAATCAAAAAATTGTAAGGTGGATAGGCCATTTGGATGGTACTCCATGTTAATGCATATGTTTTTGTTCAAAGGGGCTAATTATTTTGGAAAGGAGATGGACCTGATTAAGGTCAAGGATAAAGAGGAGATGACAGTGCAATTGTGGAGTACTGTTCTATCTTGGGATAGAGAAGATGCAAGTTATTTAAAGTTTGATAGATGCTTTGCATCTAAAATTAGGATTCTTCTATGCAGAGAAAACCCTAGAATTCCTAAGGCTCTTTTGGAGTTTCTCAGACCAAAGGAGTTTGCAGAGGATATCAAGATTGTTCACAATTGGGGAGACATATATTTGTACCCTGTGTCTATTATTTTTAGAGTGTTTGGATTTAGAGGCACACCCTTTTTACTACCCTATCAGGTCCCATTGAAGATAGGGATTGCAGAAGTCCTGAGACAAATTGGGGGAGTACAAGAAGCAGAGCTAACCAATAGAGGTAAAGGGACTATTTTCCCAACTATTACCATGGCTCACCATTTTGTGATCACTAAGGGTGGATGGAGATTTTTTGAAGAATTCTTTAAGCCATATAGGTTGTCTACTGCAGTGTCAAGATGTGCAGACCCTGAGGATTTTTTCAATGGCATGTTCAGAAAAAGAGTAGTGTGCAGAGGTAGGCCACATCAATTTCAGTTCCTAGAATATTTTATTAGAAATGAATTTATCTTAGATGAGAAATAACTGAGGAAGGAGAAGTGGGTGGCATATAAGAAAGCCCTTGATTTTATCCATCAATTTGACACTGGCTATGACCCCCTTTCTAGCTTCAATCCATTCGAGGAGAAAATAAAATTCCTGATTCTTTATTTTGAAGATCTCATGTAGACCTTAAAAGAAAAGAGGGAGGCCATAATGCAAAATGAGCCCGATAAGGCTAAGATGGTATTGGCTAAGCCTGCCTTTGCTAGAGATATCCCACGTGGTGACTATGTAATGCACAAAAGGTCAAAGTACACTGTGATAATGCTAGTGATAGGTGAGCCTTCCACTTCAAAAGGGGAGAGGAAAATTGAAGATGTCATTGACATCCAGGATTCCCCTAAGAAGCAGAGAGTGGGAAAGGAAATTGAAACTAATGAGCCTCAATATTCTCCATCTCAGTCTCCTATCCACATTGGAGATGAACAAGCTGTGGCTGAACAATTATTGCAGTTAGGGAGTCTCGGTGAGATTGCCTATACCTATGAGGAGACCCAAGAGGGGATGCCCGAAGAGCCACCTAATGTTGAAATGGATTTGACTGATGGTGAGTTAAAGGGCCAAGAAATGGACCTTACTGTTAAGAAAGCTAGTGAAGAACTCCTAGCTGACAGTAATTTTGTCACATCAGGAGCTTTTATACAGTTTCTATGGAAGCAAAATATTGATCAATTCAAGACTAGATGTGAACAGAGGAAAAGTGAATAGCCTCTTAAAATTACAACTCAAGTAGAAGAAGAGGTTAAGAAAGAAATGATGGAGGAGTTCAAAGCAATCACCCCGTAGAAAGGAAGAGAAATGGTAGCAAAGGTTGGTGTGTTGATTCTCCCTGAATGGGATATAGCTGATGCCTTAGTGCTTGATGCAGCGAGGAAAGAAAAAAAGCCTATGGAAGGAGTGACATTTAGCAAAGATAATGTTGCTCTTGTCATGTGGTCTTTAAAGAAGGATGAAAACAAAAGAAGGAAGGATGCATCAGATTCTAGGCTCTTAGGAGGCATGATAGTTAAAAGAGTCCAAGACACAGGGGTAGTGGAAGCTGCAAGCACAGTCCTAGAGACTGCAAAATTCAATGTTGCGGTGGCAGAGAAAGAGGCACAAGAAAAGGCTAATCTCCAATTGAAGTTGGAGACTATTTTAAAAGCTTCGAATGATGCTAAAGAAGGAATAGCCAACAGAGACAGCATAATTGCTAGACTCCAAAGTCAACTGATAGGTCAATATCATCCCGATGAATCTTCTACACTCATGATAGCCTCCTCTCCAGCAAGACCCCCTCGTACTAGTCCCATCATTGAATATCCCCCTTCTCCTATGCCTTCTAGTTCCCAATTACCTGAAAATGTCCAACATGAGCTGGAGAAATTGAAACAAGCTCAGACATTGTATGCAAACAAATATGAGGAGAAGCTGAAAGCCACCATCCTGAAGTTTGCTGACTCAGTCAAAACCTCCAATGCATACATAAATATGAAGAGGATTCTTGAGATTTTGATCAAATTGAGAGAAGAAGAAGCCACTTTGGAACCAATCCTGAATAAGTGGGTGCCTAGAGGTAAAGAGTTAGAGCTCATGTGTTCTTCCCATGCAGATGTAGAAGAGAATGACAATCTAAGGTCCACATGTGAGTTTATAAAAGAGATGAATATTCTTTCAGTGGAAGGAGAAAGTATAAAAAGAAAAGCCCAACTTTATAGGAAAGAATATGCAAATCATAAATTTGAAATGTTTCCAGGAGGTTTCATTGGTCCTATCCAGCTAAAGGAAGAGAAGACTTGGTTAAAGGAGGTGGACCATAATTTGTCCCTAAGGATCAATCAGATTATTAGTACTGATGATACATCCTTATTTGTCCAAACAATTGAGGAAATTGAAAAAGTGAAATCTCATTATGGTTTCATAGAAACAGAGCTTGGGCATGTACAAGTCACTTGGAAGCGGCTAGAAGATATGAAACAGAAGATTGCTAGTTTTACTTGGCCTAGTGACGATGTGTATCAGGAGTGGAAAGATAAGTATATGGGACAGAAAGAAGATGCTCGGGAGTAGTTACAAGAGGTTGCAACAGAACAACAAGCAGAGGAAGCCACAGATGCTGAAAAGGACTTATAACCGCTTCTTGAAAACGACCAATTGTTTGTAACAAACTTTCTTTTGAAGGGTCCAAAGCTTGTATGCATCCATACTATTATAAATGGATACCAGGACTCCTAAAAAAATGATCACAAGTAATTGTAAGAAAACGCTGCAAAAATTTATCTGAGCTTTTTTCTAGTCTTATGGAGAATGCTCTGAGTTTTGTAATATTTTCTCCAATTTAATATCAATATACAGACTAGAAATAGTGTATATACATAAATGTGCATAGCAATCATAGGGCAACTCATGTCAAATGTGCAACTCAATACAATAAATAATCTTAGTTTGTAGCCCTATAGCATCATAATGTAGTCCTTGACCAAGTATGCATACAAGAAACATCTAGTTCTATTAAGGCATAAGCATCAAAGTCAGAGGTTATGACAACTAGTGAAAAACATCAAGAACAAAAAGTTTAGTCTCAAGAATTAGGAGTTGTAATAAAAAAACTTACAAGGATGAGGCATATTCATAACTTTTGCAGTCCCACCTTGGATATCAACACTAGAGTCACTCATATTGTTTGTGTAAAGACAAGACAATATGGGAGTTCATTATACCCAGCAACTCGTGGTGGTGTTGTTCATGTTGGCTCTGTTGGACCCTGCAATTAAGATTCAATATACATTATTCAATAAGATTAACGGTGCAACATAATGAAATATTGAAAAGTGTGTTACCTTGCTGAGCTTCGCTTGGTTTCAAGAATAGTTTAATATTCTCTACTTAATAGGGCCAACCACGTGAAGGTGGAAGCTCATTTGGCCCCTCCCCCCCCCCCTAACATCACTCTAAATTCCCCGTTAACATCTTATAACATTCATTCATTAATTCTTTCTACCATTAATAAAATATAACATTCATTCATTAATATCACATAATGTTCATTAACGCATAACATTGATTAACATTAATTAACACACAACATTCATCAATATTAATTAACACATATCATCCATAACCATTAATTAGCACATAATTACATTCACTAACACATAAAAATCAGTCATTATCAAATAAGTTAGATTACAATCATTTCTTTCTTTATTTTTTCTTTGAAGCTATGAAAAGACTAAGTGGAACATCGGTGTCTTCATCATTTCCCCCCTCTACAGATGTTCCACCAACTGCTCGTGATCTCAATGTATGCCTAGTCCTATACTGAGGACGAGGACACTGAAGTGAAGGGGGGTCATTTGCAATAACAAAGAAATGGGTTAAATTCAAAAAAAAAAATATTATTGTTACAAGTATTTCATTAATTTAGAGAACATAATTGTTGTGCTCTTTACCTGATGGGGCCACATCATTTTGTGTAGCCTCAACCTCAACATGTTGAACACCATGGTCCTCTTCACCTGAGTGGGGAACATCATGTTCTTGAAGTTGTGTACCCAGATCATGCTCCACTTGCTCACCACCGACTACATGCTCTAAAATATTGATAAGAAAGGTTACATTAATTACTACTCTAATTACAAATTAAGATGTTTAATTGTATTAATAGCTAAATAAATAAATTTGAATAGCAAATGAATACCTCCACTACTGGGATGCACATCCATACATTCATGTGCAGGTGGTGTTTCACAATTAGCAGGTTGCATTCCAATGACATGCACATTGTTATCATTGCTTTCTTATTTAAAACAAATATAGTCACTTTATGTTGGAACTCAACATCAATTAGATTATTGGTAAAGTATTCAATTTGAAACAACTTCCATTTACCATATTTACCTATGTGACGGATGCACTCGAATGTTGTGTATGCCCACTCAATTCTCATAGCCGATCAGCCACGACTGAATAGCCTTACTGGTAGGCAATTCTCTCATCATCTTCTATGGGCGCTCTATTGAATTCAAAGCCTTGCATTTTTTCTTGGTACTGTGAATTTTGCTTGCATTGTTTGATAAAAAAAAAACATTTGCAATTTATTAATATTTTGAGACAATATGGGAGTTTACATGAGATACTTACAATTCATGCAGCAAGTTTCATGTAACCACCAGAGCCGAGTTTGTGTTGCCCATGCTTTTCTTGCCTTGCCTTGGTTGCCTTTGACATGTCACTTAGTCTATAAAAAGTTTGAAATATGTTAGATTATATAAATATAAAGAGTAATTAATTAGTACATAATTACACTCTTAATAGTATCCCGTACCTTCTTTTGGCATCTACTAGTGTATTTCCTTTTTTCCTTTCAATTCTCTCCTTGGTATCCAAAATCAAGTCCTTCCACTCCCTCTCTGGAATCATGGGGGGACGCTCGTACTTTAGGTTCCTCTCCAAATGGGTCATGTATTGGTCCCTCACATACTTTAGATATTTGCCAGCTTTTTCAAGGAGCTCGGTTTTCTCAAAGGTGTCATTTCCAAACCACTCAACCATTTGGTTTGTCAATTCATCTTTTAACCTTTTTTCTTGGTCATTCCACCTTTTAAAGCAAAAACAAACCTATTAGATTCAGAAATGAACTAAAGCTACATTTATTACACTTCAAGAAATGGATCAAAGGAAAAGTATTCTAGCAATGATATGAAATCAAAAGTGGATAAGGGTTAGTTCACATATGATGTACCACCTTTTACGTATGGTGGGCCCAAATATCTGCAATGCAAGATGTTTATAGAAAATATTATTGCCTGCAAAAAATTCATGGGATCAATATTAGTCCAAAATGAGTGATCATAAAGTAAATTACAATTAGAGTATATATAATAATAATTTTAAGTACCTGGAACCTTTTGTATCTTTAAGGGAAGCATTTCTTCGTCCCTCACCACAAATGTGGCATGCAATGTTCCTGTACTAGCAATACAAGAAGATCCAGGAAATGATGCTATGTTATCAGCAGTAGTCACCTGTGGCACATCCTCATGTGCATCTCCTCCTGGCAAAAATGAATCCACTATGAAATGTCATTAGAATTCAAGAAAGAACACTTGAAGGGAAATAAACACATGATAGAAGATAGAGAAAAAGAGGGATCTACCAACAATGGGCGGGCCAATATGACGTGCACTAGAGGATGTCTGCATGCTACGTGTTGCCGACATTGCAGTCAGCAATATAGGTGAGGGTGACCTCTGATGAGGCGGCATCGGCATTTGCACAGTAACATTGACAGCACCTAAAGAATAATACATTAAATATATCAAACATTAAATATATGAAAAGTGCAAGAATTGTAAACAAGGATGAACCTTTATTTTGAAAATTGACAGTATCAAGTATGATGTGTTTTGGGTACTCGAAGTGATAAGCCAAGCAAGTGATAATACAAGAAAATCGTCATCACCTGATCCTGCAACACCCTGATCGTAGGAACAACTTTCATGAGGGCGAATAAATTGATGTAAAAACAATACGTACATATTTTAGTTAATGACATAAAAAGAGAATAAAATATAAACCATTATTGAACTTTTGTTATAATTAAAGCTTTCATTACTGCTTACTTGCAACTTTTCTACTGTCTTATACAATAATTCCACCCTCTGTTGTATCTCATCAGTGGTAGGATGCACGGCTGCCAAAGCAACAATCTCTTTTTTAATTTTTATAAGAGGCATTTTAAAGAATTTCACAAGGTTTGTGGGATCTTCAGGGTCATCATTGCTTAACCATAATGATTCCACATCCATAGAAAGGTGCTTAGGTACTGCAACTCCCTTTCCCTTTCCCCGAACATCCATCTGTGTCAAGAATATCATTAACAATTACAAAATTAGTATAAATCACTAAAAAAAAGAACACAATAATGTAACGGTTTGCTTCTACCTAATTTGTACAATTGCAATGAGGTTTACCTACTCGGTAGAAGTGTCACAAGGTACATCTCTATCTACGATATGTGATGGATCCATGTCGGACTGTGACAAAGAAAAAATTTAAGAAACATTAGGGAAATTACATCACACACAACATGAACAACATGAACTTTGTAGAAAAAAAGAGTGTTAAATAATAAAAAGATGTTGTCATCAAAATCATTGTAAATTTTGTAATTCCTTACCTTTACTTTATGTAGACTATGCAGAATCCTCAACTAAATGGTCACATAAATAGTCACATAGCTAATAAACAATCCAATTTCCATAAATAAACACAGTTTAAAAATTGTCACATAAATAGTCACACCCCCTATCTCCATCTCCATATTAAAAGGTGCATCATGAATTAATTATGTAATGGCATTAGAATTCAAAACAGAATGAATTAATTATGTAAAAAAATTCTATCAAGAAGTCAATATTCAATAGATAATATACTAATCGCATTCCTCATACATTTCATTCCTCATCATCATGAACATCAAGGTCATCATCGCCATCATCATCATCATCATCATCATCATCATCATCATCATCATCATCATCATCATCATCATCATCATCATCATCATCCTCATCATCGTCGTCGTCATCGTCGTCGTCGTCATCATCATCATCATCATCATCAACATCTTCACCATCATCATCAACATCTTCGCCATCATCATTACCATCATCACCATCACTGTCATCTTCATCAACATCATCATCATCATCATCTTCTTCTTTTTCTTCTTCTTCTTGTTGTTCTTCTTCATCATCATTGTGAAACTATCGATCGTGATCATCATCCACTTCATCTTCTACTTCTTTGGTATCTTCTTCTTCGGTCACATTATACTTTATCGGCCTTCCTCTTGGATCATGTCTAACAACAAATGACCAACCCGGTTTGTGTGGAACCTCAGAGTAAAATACTTGCTCACATTGGCTTGGAAGAACATAGGGCTCATCCCCAACTGGATCAAATGACCTTGTATTTAGCATTATAAAACCATTATCATGTTCAATAACAGTTCTATCAAGATCATTTTTATTCAATTGTAGCTTGTACCATTTGACGAACAAAACTAATTTGAAGGAATTAAAGTCACACTCAAGTATATCATCCAAAATGCCATAGTATCGATTTTGAGACTGTTGAGGATGAATGTCATTTCTCGATGAAATATTTGTCACCTCAAAGACTGCAGTGATGTCAGAATCACAAGTTTTCTTCATGTCATCCAACTTTGTTATGTGAAATTTATGACCATTGCAGCACATAGTGTTGTGGTGTTTGACCTGCGATATGTCAAACATGTAAAATTTATTGCATTGTGAGTTGATAAACATATGGGTGATTAATAAATTTATACGTACCTGTTTATCTCTTAAACCATATGCTAAATCAATTTCCCTTTGTGTAACATTGGAATCTCCATTATGATGTGCTTCTTTAACCAATGAAGCCACACTTTCCCATGTTAACGTGCATCTAGAATTTTGACAACGTTCAATCCATACCATCATCCACTCAAGATTGTTTGCAATATACAAATGTAGTGCATCCCACTCTCTACCAACTATACAAAAAATAAATAGACGTCTTACAATCGATTTATTTTGAAGATTAAGAATTAATTAACTACAATAACATCTTATAATTACCTCTCACTTTCCTCAATCTACCTTTCCCCATCAATTACTCCCCTTCGAATTTGTTAATGGTGTTGGGATCCCAAATGCGATCCACGTGGATCTTTGCTACAAACTTAGGAAGATATTCAGAAATGTACACCATAGTCTAGTATACCATATATCCCTCCACCATAGAACCCTCAGGATGTGCTCTTTGTCGAACCAAAGCCTTCAAAAATTTCAAGTGCCCCTCAACCATCCACATTGACCTAGTGTGTACAGGTCCACACAATTCAATCTCCTCAACTTGGTGTATGAGGTAGTGTAGCATCGTAAATTGTACGCACTTGCTAGGGTGGTACAATTTCACACCTAGTTTAGCACCCGCCTTGGTGCATTTTGCATTTTGCATTGCATTTCCCCTTTATCACTTAATTAATTAAATTAATTAAGTCTAAGGTTCTATTTTATCATCTCCCATATCATAAAGTTGGGCCCTTTTCATTACAGTGTGCCTCTTTCATTTTATTCTTCCAATACATCATTTAATCTAAAACCCTGATTAGGTCCTATTTTGAACTTGGGGGCTTGATTTTGGGGGTCAAAACATCTTGAAATCACCTGTAACTTCGAGATTCTCTCTAAAATCATCATATCCGACGACCCTAAAAATTTGGTGAAAAGTTGTCGGGACCATGGCGCCCGGTGTGCACATGGTCCCGGACATTTTTCCCGAAATTTTAGGAGCACGATCCAATCATAAAATAAAGCTTAACCCCAAGAAATTGGCGGGAGATTCAATCTCTAGGTCAGCCAAAAGTTGAAATTAAGACCTAGGGTTTCATATATAAGAGCTCTCTTTCTTCATTTGAAAGGATCCAGATTTTTGGTTTCAAGGGCTTTCTATGCAGCGAAAGAGAAGATCTTTGAAGACTTCAACAACATTCAACATCCATCCATCAAGCATTCATCAATTTCATTCATCCATTTAGGGCTTTGAAGACATTGAAGAGCAATAGGGGATCACCGACTGAAGATTGGCTTGTACCCCTCCCTTGGGGTTGGGTATGATTTCATGTTGTTTTCATGTCTTTGCATAAGCCTCATTATATCATTTTTATTCATGCTTTAGATCACTTTGCATCTTGATTTCGAGCACTTACATTATCATTTACAAGCAATTAGGGTTTACTTTCTAGGTTGCTCTAGTTTGCTTACTTGCATTTTAGGATCTTACACACACACAAGGTCTGCACACACAACTTTTACTATACAACTTGGCTATTCGTGGAGGTGGAAATCACCAAAGTGGGGGTTTGACTAAGGCAAAACCCTATATAGCCGCCCACCATACCTTTTCAGATATAAGTGTAGGTTTCGGGATTCGGACGACGCCGCAAGTTGCAGATCCGACGGAAGCAGACAGAGATTGAACTTCACACCAAATTGCAGAGAAAAAGACCAGGACAGGGGCGTGGGGCGCCCTGGTCCTGCCAAGACAGGGGCGCTGGGCACCCTGATCCCTGGGACAGGGACGCTGGGCGACCTGGTCCTTCTGTCAGACAGCAGTTTCAACATTTTTCTGACAGCTTTTCAGGTTGCAAAACAGCAATTTTAGGAGCAGTTTCAGGGGCAGAATCAGGATAGTGGCGCTCGCGCCCTCGTCCCGAACATTTTCACTCAGATTTTAACACCAGGTATGCATTTACATTCTTGTCTTGTCCTTGTGTTTACAGCTTTCCATAGTTTAAGTTCAATTCTGCAATCTTGTTATTAGTTCATACTTGCTCTTTGGGGTTTGGGATTGAACTTGCATCATTTTATCTTTCAATTACAACAAAGGAATAGAAATCCTAATAGGTAGCCCATGGCTCTCTCTTCCACAAAAAGAAGTAGCCAATTGTGTGATATCTCTAGGCTCTTTCGTATTCCACAAGTGTGTGATTGAAAGTGAGATTAGGGCATGTTTGCTTAGTGTCACTTTTTCCCCCACACATTTTGGTGAACCTGACGTGAATTCCAATCTTCTCTAATTCTGACTTATGTTTTCAAATTTGAGTGTTTATGCTATTTCAAATTCAAATTTGTATTTACAAGTTTTAATTTCTTGCAAGATTCAAAAATTTAGAGGAAATTTTGCTAAAACCCTAATTTTTTCAATTCAAAGTTGAACTTGTGGATAGCTTAATTGGGATCAATAATTTCAAATCTCATTTACGAACTCATTTGAATCATAAATTTCATTTTCTAAATCTACATTCTAAGTGCTTGCATTGGTAAAATTAAACATTTCCTTCTATTTTGCATGTGTTATCATTTGAAAGAGGAAAATTGTTGTCATGATGCATTCATTTCATAGATGTGATAATGGGTTAGCTTCCCTTGTTTCAATTTTTCCTTCTCCTAAAGAACCTCCCCCCATCTATAACAACATTTTAGTGCCTAAAATATTTTCTACCAATCCCTTTGAGACTCTCCCATGCTCTAAGGATGAAGACTTTAATAGTGATCTTGACAATTCTCCTAAAATGTGCCCTTCCTATTTATCTACCCTAGAGGAAGAGAATGATATCATAAACACCTTTCTTAATGTTACTTCACCTTCCCTACATGATGCTTATCTAAGTGAAAATGCATTGATGGACATTGACTTATTTTCTCCTAAAGTTGGTCCTTCCAATGGGGGCATGTTAGTGCAACGAGAGGTTATGAACACTTCTTTCAAAGATCTCCTTCCTAAGCATGAATCTTTGGAGAAATATGTTCATGTTCCTCCTAAAAAACACTCCCTTCATGAGGATCCTTTTGTGCAAGAAGATGACATTATCCCTACATTTCCTAGTGATGGCATTTCCTTTTCCAACAAAATTCCCATTGGAGATGATGAATTAATGATAAATGCTTACCCTTCTCCTAAAGTTTGTCTTACCCATAAGCATCCCTTAGAGAAAAAAGATGAAATAATAAGCAATTTCCTTAATTCTCTCTCCCCTAAAGATCATATTGAACATATTTTGAGGAAAGAGGATGAGTTTAACACATCTATTGATGCTCTCCCTCCTAAGGATGAGGAATTAATAAACAATGTTATCTCCTCTCCCGAAATTGACAATACTTCAAACATTCCTTTCAACCACTTCACTATTTGGGATGAACCATTAGAAGAAGGTATAGATTATTCTCTACCCCTAGCCAAAGGGGATGAAATCAAGATTGAAAACTCCCTTGATAGTTTCTCACCTTCCTTGAATCTCAATTATTCTCCCTCTCCTCAACTTGGTTCTACTCATAAGGAAACCCTAGTTCAAAACAAGATGGTTAATATCTCTTTCAAAGATCTCCCTCTCAAAAGTGAGACTTTAGAGAGTAATGTTGATCCTTCTCATAGAGAGTTTATTCCCCATGTAGATCCTTTGATGATAGAGGATGATATGACCTTTCCTAGTATTACTTTGCCTACTAGAACATCAATGCCTATCCCTTGTCTCTCTCCTAAAATTGATTTAATCTGTGATAAGATTTTAGTGCAAGAGAAGACTATCAATAATTCTTCCAACACTTTTGTTCATTCCTCTAAACCATCCTCAATCAATTTGATACATGTGAATGAAACACCTAACAAACCTCTCTTCACTGTCCAAGGTACTTGTCCTTCTCAAAATTCTCAACCTTTAAATAAGCCTATCTTAGTGGTTCAAGGTGGTTATGCTAATGATTCTTTTTGCACCCCTAAGAAACCTATTATTACTATGCAAGGAGGTTATTCTACTAAGAGCCCTTATGAGTATGCTCAGCAACTAACTAGAGAGAGTTATAATGCAGTTGCTCATACGTATAACACAAGAAACAATAGGCAACCTAATCCTCCTCCAGTCATCCCAACTTCACTTCCTCCTTCCCAACCTATTCTTCCTCAAGCTCCTCGTATTTCACAAGTCCTTGGTAAGGAATATGATCTCATAGAACAACTTAAAGCTACCCCTGCTAAGATATCCCTTTGGGATTTGATCCAAACTTCTTCCGCTCATCATGGAATGTTACAAGATGCCTTGAAAGATTTGAATGTTCCTCCACCTAATACATCTAGTAATATAGTGTCTTTGGTTAACTCTATGATGAATCTTAAAGCTCAAATTGTGTTTACTCAAGATGAGTTGCCTACTAGTGAAATTCAACATCAATATGATCCCTTGATGATTGTGGTTATCATAAATGACACTGCTATAAGATGAACACTGGTAGATAATGGTTCTGGCCTTAATGTGTGTAGCATTAATCTATTGCATAAGATGAATGTGGATACATCCCTTATAGAGCCTGACTCTCATCCCATTCGAGGCTTTGATAATGTGGCTAAGTCTTCATTAGGTATTATCACCTTACCTACCACAGTGGGATCTGTTACTTTGCCTACTCCTATCCATGTTATGTCGGGAAATCTAACATACAACTTGTTATTAGGGAGACCTTGGATTCACAGTATGCAAGCTGTCCCCTCTACATTGCATAGACAAGTTAAATTTATTCATAATAATGAGACATATACCTTGATAGGTGATACTAATTTTCAAGCTTGTTTGCAAACATCTACTTCCAAAGGGAGTTCTTCTAAGCCTTCCTCTTCTAGTGATGACTCGTTAAACAAGATACCTATGGATGGATCATCACCCTCTGATAATCAAAATTCTTTGGATGAGTCTGAAGTTCTTGAAAAAGACTCTTCTCAACTTGAATTTACACATGAAAAGGCTTTTGATCCTGAGAAGGTTCTCGCAGAAGACGATTGGGGATCTCTTGATTTTAATCCCACCTTTGTAGGTGAGTACAGGGTACCTCCTAGAGAGCTTAAAGTTAAAAAGAAGGAAGAAACTAAAGATCAATCAGTCTTACTTGAACCTATGAGCAATAATTTTGTGGCCGCTTCTCAAACTTCTTCTCCTCACACCTCTAATTCTGAAGGATTTGATTCTTTTTCTTATGAAAAACCACCTTTTCTTTCTGAGATGGCTAATCGTTATGGTCGTGGTTTCCATATTCTGGCTAAGAGTGGCTATAGTGGAAATGGTTGTGGTGCAAATGAACAAGGAATTAAAGTTCCTTTAGAACATAACATCCATGAATATTCATTTGGACTTGGATATAATCTTTCTAAGCCCACCAAAGCATCTAAAAGACCATCTCTCAATGTGAATGCTATATTTAGTAGTGATGATGATCTCACTTCAACTAAATCATCTTCTACTTCTATCAACTCTCATTCCCCTCATAAGGAAATATTGGCGATGAACAAATCTCTTTATGACTCCCCTCAAATTTCTAAATCCACTTATGAATCTTTATCTCCTATTCATCATAAAGTCCTTTCCTCCAAGGATAAGGCTCTAATAAATTATACTCATCCTTCTTCTAAGATTTCTTGTGACTTTTCTTCTTCAATTTTTATCATTTTATACATGTTTTTGATCTCACTTATAGTTGAGCATTTAGCATGTCATATTCAAATACCTCATTCAATCTATCATGTCTTTAAATAACATTAATGGCTATTATGTTGCTCATCATTATGTGACATTGGTAGCTCATTTACTGGGGGCTCATTGTCATTCATGATGGTACAATTTCAAGTGCAATCATATTTTTGAAGCAACATAATAGCCTAATTTTTCTATGTTATCTCTTGTTCCTATGGGGTAATAGTGTGGAAATATTGATCATCTTTGCTTTAGAATTCTCTTTTCCTGGATATGGGAGAAGATGTGTATTCTCTTTCTTATCCTACCCACTTCTTGTGAGGAGCATTTTACATACACTAATGTCTTGCTTGCATGAACTCATGTGAGTATGTAGTACATTTTGTTTATGTCTAAGTCTCTCCCTAGAAGATTGTGTAAGTCCTTCTCATTGTCCTTATCCTTGGGAGGCAATGATCTTTCCTTATTTTTATCTAAGGATCCACTTTTTCCTATTTTGTGGATGGTGCAAACTTTATTACTTGATGTTATTCCTTGTATGCATTTGTTGTTGTTTGTTCAAGGATTCTCTCTTACAAGAGGTGTAAGTCCTTGACTACAACCTCTTTTGCACTTGGTAAAATACATCCATAATGAATTCACTCTCCCAATTGGGTTAAAAAGAGCGTCATCCTTCATTAAGAATCACTTTCACCTCGCAAAAGAAGGAAGTATTGCATTCTTATTCCCTTCTTTGTCTTATTCTAGAAGATGTTATATTTGTCTAAGACAATTCCTCTCTGGGATAGGTGTCTTTTTGTACAAAGATCTCTTCTCCTCTAAGGATCTCCTTTACACGTACTACAAGACATCCCTTTTCAACTATCTTATCCTTGCTTAAAGAGTGCAAAACTCTCTTGCTTGGATCTATGACATTGTTGCATTTTTGGGGTATCTTCTTTTGTGACGAAGGTAGGTATCCTTGTTCTACTTTGCTTATGACATAAACATTACACTTTTTGAGCAATGGGTCATTCTCGGAACCAGAGCACAGACTCTTAGAGCGAGATGTCTCCATTTTTCTTTTACGCAAGGTGATTATTCTCGGAACCAGAGCACAGACTCTTAGAGCGAGATGTCACACTTTTGTACTATACATATATAGGTTGTAGCATACTTGGGCATAGACTCCTATGAGGTGCTTCTAACCTCCCTTACACACACATGCACGAGGTTGAGTGGAACTAGCGGCATAAGGCTAGACTTTCTCACTCTCCTCCCTTACATGGATCACTTAGACAGACTCTAGGGGCTAGTTTTCCATGTCCTTTTTCCCATGGATCACCTAGACAAGATCTAGGGGCGAGAAGTCCATGTTTTCTCTCTCACTATTCTTCTCATGGATCACCAATGTGTGTATTCATTCTTTTTTCCTTTCTTTTCTTCTCTTTGCATTTTGTTTCCATTTACATCCTTCATCTTGTGTTAGAGAACTCTCAAACCCTTGCACTCTTTGTTGTGTTGGAATTGAGATTTAGTCCTCTTTCTTACCAAATGATTCTCCATTAGTTTTTGATCTCATATCAAATCTTCTTGTGAGCATTTGTCATCAATATTCTTTAACAATTCGAAGTGGTAAACATGATACCCTGTTTCAACTCACTAAAATTAGCAAGCCAAAATAGGGGGGGGCATATAGCTACCCTCGAATTTTCATCACCTTCCTTAGTAAGCATTAGGTGATTTTGTGATCTAACATGTGTTTTGTAGGGTACGGTTCCTAACTGTGTACTGTAGATACCGTTGGGGGCTTCGTCCGACAACTTATGGATATATCCTTTTTCAAATAATGTTTACTTTTATGTACTTTAGCTTGCATATGCACGTAGTGTTCATATGACCGCTAAAGTGGGGGCTAAATGTAGCGTCGTAAATTCTACGCACTTGCTAGGGTGGTACAATTTCACACCTAGTTTAGCACCCGCCTTCGTGCATTTTGCATTTTGCATTGCATTTCCCCTTTAGCACTTAATTAATTAAATTAATTAAGTCTAAGGTTCTATTTTATCATCTCCCATATCATAAAGTTGGGCCCTTTTCATTACAGTGTGCTCCTTTCATTTTATTCTTCCAATACATCATTTAATCTAAAACCCTGATTAGGTCCTATTTTGAACTTGGGGGCTTGATTTCGGGGGTCAAAACATCTCGAAATCACCTGTAACTTCGAGATTCTCTCTAAAATCATCATATCCGACGACCCTGAAAATTTGGTGAAAAGTTGTCGGGACCATGGCGCCCGGCGTGCACATGGTCCCGGACATTTTTCCCGAAATTTTAGGAGCACGATCCAATCATAAAATAAAGCTTAACCCCAAGAAATTGGCGGGAGATTCAATCTCTAGGTCGGCCAAAAGTTGAAATTAAGACCTAGGGTTTCATATATAAGAGCTCTCTTTCTTCATTTGAAAGGATCCAGATTTTTGGTTTCAAGGGCTTTCTATGTAGCGAAAGAGCAGATCTTTGAAGACTTCAACAACATTCAACATCCATCCATCAAGAATTCATCAATTTCATTCATCCATTTAGGGCTTTGAAGACATTGAAGAGCAATAGGGGATCACCGACTGAAGATTGGCTCTTACCCCTCCCTTGGGGTTGGGTATGATTTCATGTTGTTTTCATGTCTTTGCATAAGCCTCATTATATCATTTGTATTCATGCTTTAGATCACTTTGCATCTTGATTTCGAGCACTTACATTATCATTTACAAGCAATTAGGGTTTACTTTCTAGGTTGCTCTAGTTTGCTTAATTGCATTTTAGGATCTTGCACACACACAAGGTCTGCACACACAACTTTTACTATACAACTTGTCTATTCGTGGAGGTGGAAATCACCAAAGCGGGGGTTTGACTAAGGCAAAACCCTATATAGCCGCCCACCATACCTTTTCAGATATAAGTGCAGGTTTCAGGATTCGGACGACGCCGCAAGCTGCAGATCCGACGGAAGCAGACGGAGATTGAACTTCACACCAAATTGAAGAGAAAAAGACCAGGACAAGGGCGTGGGGTGCCCTGGTCCTGCTAGGATAGGGGCGCTGGGTGCCCTGGTCCCTGGGACAGGGGCACTAGGTGCCCTGGTCCTTCTGTCAGACAGCAGTTTCAGCATTTTTCTGATAGCTTTTCAGGTTGCAAAACAGCAGTTTCAGGAGCAGTTTCAGGGGCAGAATCAGGACAGTGGCGCCCGCGCCCCCGTCCCGAACATTTTCACTCAGATTTTAACACCAAGTACACATTTACATTCTTGTCTTGTCCTTGTGTTTACAGCTTTCCATAGTTTAAGTTCAATTCTGCAATCTTGTTATTAGTTCATACTTGCACTTTGGGGTTTGGGATTGAACTTGCATCATTTTATCTTTCAATTACAACAAAGGAATAGAAATCCTAATAGGTAGCCCGTGGCTCTCTCTTCCACAAAAAGAAGTAGCCAATTGTGTGATACCTCTAGGCTCTTTCGTATTCCACAAATGTGTGATTGAAAGTGAGATTAGGGCATGTTTGCTTAGTGTCACTTTTTCCCCCACACAGGTAGTGTTCTTCTGCATTGAAAAAAGCTGGAGTTAGACACTTTTGCATTTCACACATTAAATGAGGAATTTTTCTCTTCCAATATTTTATATCATCTTTATGGATTTCTTTACATGACAACCACCTACAAGGTATTCAAGACACAAAAAAATATATTACATAAGAAGTAAAACAAATCGCAAATATAATATCTATACAATGAACTAAACAAATATCACTACTTACCTTATGTATTTTCCAAGATCATATATGACTTGCTTGACATTATCGTCGAAGTCATCTGGGAGAGATAGAGGTAGAACGTACTGCGACAATTATAAAATTATCTTTTCATTTTTTTGTAACATAATGAAAAGTACACGTACGCTCAGTACTTAAATACATACTAAAAACACAAGAACATGAATTACCTTAATGAAGGTATGCCAATCATGCGTTTTCATCCCTGGCCCAAATTCACTTGTCTTTGATATGAGATTGTTTATGTTCGCAGCAAATCCTGTGGGAAATCGAATTTTTCATATGACTTCTTTAATAGCATTGCTTTGTTGGTCCATTAATAACCAAGGAAGCTCACTTATATTAATCTGGTCTCCATGGCTATTTGATTGAATGGCATTTATCATTGCATGATTGGAATCCTGAATGTCACTACATATTTTGACAATTTTTTCTTTGTCATGCCTTCCATCCAATATTTTCCATAATGTCTCTGTTATATTCTTTCCAATATGCATACTATCAAACAAATGAACAATTTGTAACTACTTGTAGTAGGGCAACCTACTAAATTGTCAAGGACAACTTTTTATTCCCTTAGGAAGGTGGTCATTTATGCCTTCACGACCATCATGATCATTAATCACATCATTAGTAAACAAAACAAAATAGAAAAGATGTTTTATGACAAACCGATAGATGGAATGGCATTACCTTGATCATTAATTCTATTATATTCCAACTTCCATAGGTGAGGTGTCATTCTTCGTGGCTTTGATGTATTCTCTTCTTTCCCATTGAAAAGATGTTTTTCAGTATTTCGATACTTATGATTTTTGTGGAGAAAGTGCCTATACTCATCAAACACTTGCTTTCCTAAACTTTTTGAATGACAAGATTTCATCTTTGGACCACAAACAGGACATGCAAATTTTCCCTTTGTTTGAAGACCTACAAGATAATGTATAATTGGATTAAATATGATAATTTTTTGAATTATAATGTTCATGCACAACTTAAACACTATAACATACCACAAAAATGTGTTAGCCCCGGGGCATCATGTATTGTCCATAGAAGCATCACATGGAATTGAAATTGTCTTTGTCTTATTGGTTTAGAGATGCCATACATAGTGACACCATTCCATAACTCTAGCAACTCGTCGATAAGAGGCTCGATATATACATTCATATCTTTAACTTGTTACTTACCTAATCGAATGAACAAAAACATTACATAATTATTATGACCATTTTACTGCAATATTTATAATTAAATTTAGACGACTATATTTAAATGAAAAAATACCTCGAATAATCATTGCCAACATTATGTGCTCCCTCTTTATTGGCATCCATGGAGGAATGTTATTGTTGATAACAAAAATAGGCCACACTGAGTAAATAGATCTCATCTCTCCAAATGGATTAACACCGTCCGCTGCCAATGAAAGCCTAAGATTATGAGGTTCTTCTTTAAAGTGTGGCCACTTTTCCTCTATGTCCATAAATGCTGAACCATCTGCAGGCATTCAAATAATGTCATCTTGACTTCTATTGCGTGCATGGTAATCCATAAATTGTGCCAAGGTAGTGCACTTGAATAATCGTTTCATACATGGAATAATGGGAATATAGCAAAGAACCTTGCGAGGAACCCTTTTTGTTATTTGATTTGTTCGATATCTATTGATATGACATTCAAGGCATTCAATTCGAAATTCATGTTGTTTGTGATATATAATATGATCATTGGGACAACCATCTATTGCTTGATAGTCCATTCCAATATCTTTCATAACGGCAGATAATTCTCAGTATGAGCGAGGTAGAATATTTGATGGTGGTAACAAAAACTCACCTATCAATCTACAACAACAAAATATAATTTGTTATAATAAAAAATATTAATGGTACAACATGATTCATAGTTTATTATGATATATATGACATGCCTTAACATACGTGACATTGTTATGTTGGATAAACCATTCATAACCTTCAAGTTCACCAACAACAATACAGCGGAGAGAAGAGTTGTCTGTGAGCCTTCATAAAGGGCCTCAGATGCCTTCTCAAGTAGAGGGACATCATGAACAACATCAAGGTCATCTTCATAATCATGATCAGCTGCGCGAGTACTAAATGAGTCATGGATCAATGTATTTGTACCATCATCTTCAATTGTGTTTTCTGGCTCATGATCGTCATATTCCATGGGATCATTATCTTCAACTTCGATATTCACACCTCCATGTTCGTCCACTTCGAAAATCATATTCTTAGGGTTGTGTTGATCCATACCATGTGCTTCGGGGTGCTTGACCTATATAAAATTGATATACGTAAATAAACCATGATCATGATCTCATCATCACGTGATTTATTATGTATATAAATTGTCAAAACGGTATAATGAAAAACTTACAAATGGATGATAATCATGTCCACCTTCAATGTGACCATGCAGCCTACAATGTTTCTTCACTATTTTGATTAGAGTCTTCTAGTCTTTAACCCCTTACAAATTTTGCATGGACAATAACATTTTCCATCACCTTTTCTTTTCAAGTTAGACCACAATCTAGCAATTGTCTCCTTATTTTTTTGTTCGTTGATATTGTCTGACATGGTCTTTCTTCACAGGCAAGAAAATATAAATTATTGTCTGACATGGTCTTTCCCTCAGGAGCTAGCAGATCTTGCTTCCATAATTTAATTATATTTTCTCAAAGGACAATCCTAAAAATCCATGCATTGGAAACAAATTTTTACACCTTTGTTGGTTGTGGTGGCGTCACGGAGAGTTTACATCAATAAATGAAGAACATGCCAATGCTTTTAATGTAGCAGTAGAAGTCTATCTCTTATTCAATATCTCTAGTGAAACCCCCATGATCTTTTGTTGGAGTATAATTTGCTATATTCTAGAAAGGGTCTTGTCCTTTGTTGATGGGATATTCATCTACCTTAAGAAATAATTGTTCTTATCTCCAACAAGAAGTGGAACTAAATGAAGATCTAGCACCATGAAATTAATCCTCAAAAGGATTACTATAGTTAGTTTTGGTAGATAATGATCTGGGTAAAATACTAATGTGGCTTTACGAAACATTATGTACTAGCTTACCATACTCTAACAACTTTGGTGTGACATGATACATCCAATTAAGTCTCCATCGGTATCTCTATTGTGTTTATGGATTGGGATTTAATGTACTCTTTTTATACGCAGATTTTACTTTCAATTGAGGAGGTTTGTATGTACTTACTTGTCTTTCGATTGTATCCCTATTTCAAGAATTTCTTCTATCAACAAATCATTTTTTGTAAGTTGTACAAGTGGAAGCTTGAACATGCCTTCCATGCTAGCCTTGTTGATACGTTCAACACCATCTTGTGCAACAAATCTTTAGAACTCCATTTTTCCGAATTGAAGAGTGAGTAGGAGGGACAATCTAGGACACTTACAGAGGTTTTGTAAGAGAGATAAATAGACCTAAATATTATGGCTTAATAATGATCAATAGGTAAACAGATAAGAAACTCTCAATATCAAAATGAATTTCTCAATTGTCTTTACTAGAAATGGATAGATCTGCTAATAATGGCTTTATGACTGTATGTCAACTTTAGACTCAATCCAAGAAGAGCTATAACTAATATGCGATATCTAGATTTATGATCTCTATAATATAATAATCCAATAATTATGTTTCCACGCATCTATACCACAACACAAACATCATACTAGTGTTCAGCCATAGCAATTGATATCCTAATTATAGAATGTGAAATATGCACATAACTATGAATAAAGATTAAGAAAAACAAATAAAGATGCTTATTGCAAACATAAATGACTAATGGACAAGAATTTAATTCATTGTAGATAGTTTTGAATATCAAATTCACTTATTTGTGTGCATTTAGTAACTCATGTACTTGTGGCCAACCATTTATCTCTTTCATAAATTAAACACTTATTAATAACATTAAATGGCTGAGTAATTATGTTTTAGTAGAAATTGAAAATAAAATATTTTATTTCAGGACCGCTCACACTATTCCCTATCATATTTTAGACTCTCAGTTTTGTTAGTAGTGGTTTGATGTCTTTGGAGCTGATCATTGCATTTCTTTAGTTACGTTTGCTAGCCTACTCCCAACCTGTGCCAAAATGGGAGCTTTGGAATAGGGTATGTACATCCATCAAAGCATAAAAGATAGAGGAATTTTGTTAAATGTAGTTGCAACTGCACAAAATGGATTTGTTGAGAAGGCTTTAGAAACTTTCAAGAAAATGCAATCGACAGGTGTAAAGCCAAATTCCACGACCATTGCTACTATCCTCCTTGCCTATGCCAAAATGGGAGATTTGGAACAGGGTATGGACATTCATCGAAGCATAAAGGATAGAGAAATTTTGTCAGATGTTGTAGTTGTAACTGCCTTGGTAGACATGTATGCAAAATGTGGAAGCATAGACAAGGCACGTGAACTATTTAATAGAATGCCTGAAAGAAATGTTGTCTCATGGATTGCAACGATTGCTGGATATGCACAAAAATGGATTTGTCGAAAAGGCTTTAGACACTTTCAAGCAAATGAAATTGGAAGGCATAAAGCCAAATTCCACAACCTTTTCCAGCATCCTTCCTGCCTGTGCAAAAATGGGAGCTTTGGAATAGGGTATGGACATCCATCAAAGCATAATGGATAGAAGAATTTTGTTAGGTGTTGTACTTGCAAATGCCCTGCTTGACATGAATGCAAAATGTGGAAACATGGACAAGGCTCGTGAATTGTTTGATATGATGCTGCAAAGAGATGTGATCTCATGTGAACAATCAACACGCGCATATACGGGAGGAAGGGATTTCTGATACAAAATTGAATGCTCACTCCTCAATCACAGTTCTATGGTTTTACGAGATTAAACTAGGACAATTAACCACCACATTATATTTTTTGCAACATGAAATTAAAAACTAGGGCAATTTGAATCTACCTCTTGCGTGGGATTTCCTTCGACGCGGGTTTGATGTTCTTGGGGGTTGAAGTCACCATGGACACCTACGTGGGATTGCAATTCACAAATGAATTCCCCGCGTCTTTTTTAATTTTTGTAATGGCTGTTGTTGTCAGAATTACGATGAACTCGAGCATTTTTTTGAAAAAAAGAAAATTCTCATTGCTAATGCATTCTTCGTCGAAACCAAATGGGTAATTTCCATCCGAATTACGATGAATACGGGCATTTTTTCAAAAAAAAATCAAATTTGGCCACAATATACCTTCTCCGTTGGAAACCTCAGTCGAAAATCTAGTCCAAATGTATTAGTGAACCCATTCCAACAACTCTAATATCCAACAATCCCCCCCTTTGGAATTTATGGTAGCATATGAATGTGAAAAATAATCAATGCAAAGAAATAAATCAACAACCAACAATCTCACCCTAAGATCATAAGGATCAACTCCCCCTTTGACAAACAACTCAAAATACATCAGGGTTTTTCACATGCTTCTCTCCCCCTTTGATAACAATGCCAAAGAAATCATTATTCTCTCATGCATATATCCCCTTTAGAAATATTATCTCTCCCCCTTAGGATAAAGTCACAAATCTGATCAACTGAACCACACACTGACTACGCCCCTAGAGCAGCAGCACATACTCATCAATATGGATATCAAGAGAAGACTATGAAGTCCACCAGATTAATGCAACTCAATGCATCTAGTTCATAATAGGAGGGGAAATCACCCCTAACTTCTCTCTCAAATATACAAATGTTTTTGCAGGCAAAGGCTTCATGAAGATATCTGCAATCTATTCCTTTGTAGATACATATTCCAATCTGACTTCCTTATCACCGACTTCCTCTCTCAGATAATGAAACTTAATTGATATATGCTTTGTCTTAGAATGAAACACCAGATTCTTAGAGATATTGATAGCACTAGAATTATCACAATAAATGATAGTAGGCTCATTATAAACAACTCTAATATCCTTCAGCATCTGCTTCATCCAAATAACCTGAGTACAGTTGCTAGCAACAACAATGTATTCATCTTCTGCAGTAGATAAAGAAATAGCATATTGTTTCTTACTTGTCCAAGCAACCAACTTCTTTCCCAAAAATAATGCTCCACCGATAGTGATCTTCTGGTCATCAACATCACCTGCCCAATCAGCATCAGTATAAGCACTTAAAGTAAAATCATCATTCTTCGGATACCATAGACCATAATCAATCATTCCCTTGAAATATCTGAATATCCTCTTCATAATAGTAACATGACTTTCCTTAGGATCAGCTTCAAATCTAGCAACAAGACATACAATATTCATAATGTCAAGTCTAGTTTGAGTTAAATAAAGCAGTCCATCAATCATAGATCTATACAGTGTCTGGTTAGCCTTCGGGGAGTCATCGTCTTTTGTCATATTTAATCTAGTCACCATAAGAGTTCCAACAAGTTTGGAATCATCTACTCCAAACTTATTCAACAATTCCTTCACATACTTAGATTGAGATATGAAAATGCCTTTGTCAATTTGTGTAGTTTGCAATCCCATAAATAATTTCATCTCATCTATCATAGACATCTCAAATTTTTTTTGCATATCATTAGCAAATTTCTTACTCGAATCATCATCTCCTCCAAAAATAATGTCATCAAAAAAAACTTCGACAATCAAAATGTTATCATTATCAATCTTGAAATACAAATTACCATCAACAGTGCCTTTATTGAATCCCAACTTCAACAAATACCTGTCCAATCTAGCATACCAATCTCTCAGGGCTTGTTTTAGTCCATACAATGCTTTCTTCAATTTGCATACCATGTCTTCTTCATATGTCAGTGAAAATCCATCTGGTTGCTCAATGTAGACTTCCTCTTCCAATTCACCATTCAAAAAGGCTAACTTCACATCCATCTGATATACCTTGAATTTCTTATGAGCAGCATATGCAATAAATAGTCTAACAACTTCAATTCTAGCAACTGGAGAAAAAGTCTCCTCAAAATAAATGCCTTCCATTTGTGAATAACCCTTACATGCCAGTCTTGCTTTGCTTCTAACAACTTGTCCATCTTCATTCAGCTTATTCTAGAATACCCATTTAGTACCAATTACATTCTTGTCCTTAGGTTTCGGAACAAGTTCCCATGTTTTATTCTTCTCAATCTAATCTAGCTCTTCTTGCATAGCTTTTACCCAATTTTCATCTTTACAAGCTTCAGCAACATCTTTAGGCTCAATTCTAGAAATCAAACATGTCTCTTTAGTAGCAATCCTTCTCCTCATCACACCTTTATTTTTATCACCAATAATATGATTTTCTGAATGATTTAATCTTACATACTTGGGGGTATTCTGATTTTCATTCTCTCGAACTTCTTCACCAGCAACAATATCTCGAATTACTATCTCTTCTGGATCACTATAATTCATACTCGGAGTTTGCACTTGCTTTGAAGTAACATCTTGATCATCAAATTCATATCCGCATGCTCTGATTTGCTTTTTGTGATTCTCATCAACCTTCACATTTGCACTTTCCACTATCTTTCTCAGTCTCTTGTTGTAACACTGGTAGGCTTTGCTCTTAGTAGAATATCCCAAAAATATTCCTTCATCACATTTTACTTCGTATTTTCGTATATCCTCATCTCTTTTGATATAATATTTGCTTCCAAAGATTCTAAAATATCTAACTGTAGGAACATGACCAAACCATAGTTCATAAGGAGTCTTTCTGGAATCACCTGGTTGAATATGTGTACAATATTGCTAACAACTTCTCTCTAGTAGATATGTAGAACTTTTTCTTCAATCAACATAGTTCTAGCAACATCCAAAATAGTTTTGTTCTTCCTTTAAACGACTTCATTCTACTGAGTGGTTCTCAAAGCAGATAATTGCCTTATGATTCCATGCTCTTCACAAAAATAATTAAAATCATCGGAGGTGAATTCTCCTCCTCTGTCAGACCTCAGACACTTCAGCTTCAATCATGTCTCTGTCTCCACTCTAGCTTTGAATATTTTGAACTTTTCTAGTGCTTAAAATTTCTCCCTCAAAAAAGTGACCCACAACATCCTAGAATAGTCATCAATCAGCAACATAAAGTATATGTCTCCCTACAAGCTTCTCACCTAAAAGGTACACATAAATCAATATGCACAAGATCTAATAATCCATTAGATGAATACAATTTTCTCTTGAACGAAATTCTTGTTTGCTTTCCTAATTGACATTCTTTACACATTGGATTAGTAGGCTTCACTATCTTAGGCAAATCTCTAATAGCTTGAGTAGAACTAATCTTAATCATGTAGTCAAAGTCAACATGACATATTTCCTATGCCACAACCAACTCTCATCAATCTGAGCAATCAAACAACTTTTTTCACCCGCATTCAAATGAAAGATATTACCTTTAGTTTTAGTTCATGATGCAATCTCTATACCGGAGCTATTCAAGATCTTACACTTCCCATTCTTGAATTTCAAATCATATCCCCTATCAACCATCTATCCAACACTCAAAAGATTATTCTTCAAACCTTCAACATATAAAATATCATTAGTATTATGATTACCATCAAGAGAAATAGAACCTCTACCATGGACTACACAAGCTTTGTTGTCTCCAAATCTCACTACATTGCCATCATACTTTTCCATATTCACAAATTTAGCTCTATCTCTTGTCTTATGATGTGAACAACCACTGTCAGTCACCCATTCATTTTTCTCATCAATTTTAGTAGCCAAAGCTTTCTCTTCAACAATACAGCTTGTAAAATCAACAGATATTGGATCATCTTCCTTGATAGCAATGAACACAAATTCATCTTCCGAATTCCCTTTCTCGGACTCTACATCTGTCACACTTTCATCAATAGCATAATAAAACTTCTTCTAATATCTATACTTTTGGTTAGGCTTGTAATGTTTATCATACTTAGACAATATTTCAACTCTCTCAAGACATCTAAAAGCAAAATGAACAATCTTATTGCATGAAAAACATTTCAAAGGTAATTTTCCTTCATACTTACTAGCTCCCTTAGGAAATCTTCTAGCAATAAGTGCTTCAAGCTCTTCCAATTCTTTTTCATGTTCTTCCATCTCTCTCATTTCTCTTTCATATCTAGAAACTCTAGTTATAGCAACAACTTTATTTTTATAAGCAACAGGTAAAGATCTCAACGCTTTAGCCACAATCTCATCTTCTTCAAGAACATTCACTTTAGCCATAAAAGATGAAATATTCTCAACTTCTCTCATCTTTAGCATCTCATACTTTCCTCTCAATCTCTACAACTTAGCAACTTTCACATGTTTATCTCCTTCATACAGGGTCCTAAGCTTCTCCCAAATCTCATGTGCAATCTGCATTCCCATCACATTAGTAATCTCAACATCAGTCAGGGAACTCAACAATGCTCCCTTATCTCTTATGTTATGTTCAACATCTTTGATCTCAACTGGAGTAACAGGGCCATTCACAGGAACAATGTATGAATTCTTTGTAATCTTCCAATAATTTTCTCCAAGACAATTCAAGTGAACTTCCATATAGAGTAATTAGTTCCATCAAATCTTAGACTCTCCTTCTTGAAAACAACAACTTCCATCTCGGATCTCCCCAAGCGGTCAAGCTCCTTCCAAAGGATCTAGATCTGATACCAATTGTTGGCAGCGAGGCAACAACAATGTAGGAAAACTGAGAGGGGGAGGGGTGAATCAGTCTTTACCAAACTCAACCAAATTAATCATAACTTTAGATCTTATTAGGAATAGAAATAACAAAGATAAACACCATGTCAACAACACACATAACACATGGATTTTTGACGTCCCAGTTAAGGGAAAAACCATGGTGGGAGCCTACCCACAATATGATGATACTCTACAGTAGTATGTGTAAATTTTTTAATGGGGAATGCACATGCATTCAAGCACATTGCCTAGAGCTCACTGCTCAAAACAAGAAGGGCTACAACACTGAGGAAGACTCATTGCCTTACAAAGATAGGACAACAATATGGATTACATGAATTGAAAGAATAGCATCTCCAAATGCCTGATTACAATTCTAGTTAAGCACACTATTTCCACAACAACTCTTCTATGCTCTTCTCCACTACCGAAGAATAAATTTGCTTGTTCTCTCATACAATTCACAAACACTCGCGGACATCCAACTTACATGATTACAATACCTATTTATACAATTCATCAACCTTAACCTTAAGGTCGGCTCAACGCATAAGAATTAATTATAAAATTACATCTCACAATACATAAATCCATAACCAGACCAATACAATGTCGGCAAGGACATGGCATGTGTTGGAAACCAATAACACTGAGAGGGGGGGTGAATCAGTGTTATACCGGAATAATAAATTTTAGCCTTAACAAAACATTCATACACCAACCGGTATACTAGTATAAATTGAATTGAAAGAAGTAATGCAATCAATAAGCCAAACATATAAATAAGAACCATAACACACAAATTTATATGTGGAAAACCTCAATGAGGAAAAACCACGGTGGGATTTGTGACCCACAATATCAATTCACTGGCCATATGAAGAGATATTACAATACATGATGGGCCTGCACTGGCAAGAAGGCTTACAACCTAGAGCACACTACTCAATCACAATAGGAGCCTCACTGACTACATAACATACCAGACAACAATTCAGAGAATAGTGAACTGCTAAGATAACATCTTCTATGCCAAAATACAGTTCCAGTTTAAGCTCTATCCGTTCCGGTTAAAACCCTAAACCTCTGTACTGGAATAACCCTTACAATAAATTTCTCACATACATAGTCTCTCTGAATAATTTTGCAATACATTACATCCGCATATCCATTACCATGTTCCTATCACTTATTACAAAATGATCTAATCAATCTGTCCTATATACCCTATACAAATTTATGCCTTATGTTGGCTTACAAGAATATATACCCTATCAAATTACATGTCGACCATATAACATAAATGAATAACCATTAAAACAAGTTGTCAATGCCGGATCCAAGATGTGTTGGCCTCCAATACTAATAACCTTTACTGTACCATGTCGGCCTGCATTGTCGGTGACCAAAGAAATATTCTATCCTACTGGTGTCGGTGTCGGTGTCGGTGTAGAGTCTATGAAGTGCCTGTCGGTACACCATATGAAGTTGGACCCCAAAATCATGTTTCCATCAATGACAACATAGTGAAACCAACCAGTAGAGTGTCAATTCCCAACAACATGGACCCAAATCAAATCCTCGAACATGCTACACCATCAAATAGTTTGCCAAGATCATCCGCAACACGATACACCACCGAATATGTCACATAACATGAAGAATACCACCAGACCAATAAAATATTCAATAACGCGCACCACAATCAACACAGACCACCAAAACGCATAGCACATGATCAAAGAACATAAACAAGCAACGTGTATTCCACCGCAATCACCACAACAACTCAGATGACAAGAATCATCATTATTACATCATCGAAACTCAAGAACACCAGCTAACAAACTGAAAGATATGCTTGTGATTTTCCAAATCATGAACCATCTAATCAGAGAACACACATGAATGTCCCAAACACTCTCCACAATCCACAACTCAAGATATAATCATTTCGGAGCAATATGGATCAAATATTGCAACTTTGCAACATAGAACACTTAAAAACCAATTCACATAATGGACCTCATAACTCGACCAAATCATCTCATAGCATCATGAAACTCATATTGAATCAACTAGAGATAAGTATCTCAAAACCCATTAAACCACATCAGCACATCTGCAACAAAACACCAAAACAACTATCTGCAACAAACCAATTCACTGCAACACAAGAATATGTTGACATCAATGACAACAAGAAATTCCAACAACTCTAATATCCAACATGCTCACATGTACTTGGCACCGAAACATGAGGCATGACTACTAATTGGGAACATTCACTTTATCTAGGTTCACTTCACCACTTTGTGATTCAAACACTACCCCACGACAAGCATTACCAACAATTTGACATGTACTAAAACTTGGAGCTAGTAATTAGTCTTAAAGTTATTTGCAATCTCTGAGCCTCTACATTCTATTCCACAAATAGAGATATGAGAACCATTAGTCTCATAATTGTGAAATTTTACCAATCCATATCTCATCATTCCCTCAATGTCCATTACCATCTGAAACGTCTGATGCAAACTTTGGGGTTCCTTGTTCCTTATCCAGTAGCTCATTTTCTTATCAAATGCACCCAAATACACCACTAATTCCATTTCATCATGAGGTCTACAATTATCAGGAATCCTCTTTAACATTTTTATGAATATGAGGTTAAAATCAGGAACCAATTCTTCATTTCAAATATGAATATTCATGAAATCACTAAACACTATGGACACACAAATTCTCTCACCAAATTGTTCATTAAAGGTTGATTGAAACTATTTCCAAGAATTGATTCAATCTAGAAACAAATCTAAAAACCCACATCTGGCATTATCCTTCAAAGGTTGTACAAACAATCTTATGATCACATCCTCATGATCTATTTCATAATCATCCATCAAGTCACTAAATATCTAAAGGTGCTTGTCTGATTCATATTTCATACCACTAAACTTTGGTATCTTATTTCTAATTTCACTTGGTGTGATATTTGGAAACCCATGGATTCTATTGAAATTAAGGGCTCTATATCTCTCAATAGTAGTGTAGACGTATAAATCTGACCACTTTCTTAAATAAATATTTAATATTTATTTTAACCTCCATTCCTCCTATTAATTAATTTCTATTTAATTAATTTCTTCATTTTCATCTATTTGATTAAATGAATTACTCAATTTATTTAATTAAATTCACCTAAACCTTTTCTAGCCTTTAATTAAATAAATCACTTTATTTAATTAATTCTCCTTTCTCCCTTTTTAATTAAATTTACATTTAATTAAATTGATCATTGCAAATAAATAAATCTAATTTATTGATTAAATCCCCCACTTGTATTTATGCAAGTTGCATCTATTTTGGTTGAAATAAAGTAATTTTTTTTTAATTAAAATCTTTTTCCCCCCACTTGCATTTTCCTACATCTCCCACTTGCCTCCTAAACCCCTTTTAAATTCTTCTAATCACTTCCAGTTTAGCCTAATTCATCTCCTAATTATTGTCACATTCCTAAGAAAAGGGAAGTCACTTCTCAAAGCCTCCAAAGTCTTTGAAATACATTAAAGGCTTTATGTCCTCAACAAGTTAACCCTCACAGTCTTCCTAATCATTAATGGTTAACTCAACCTTCTTGCATGGTTAGAGACTTTCTCTCTAACTTAACCCTCATCTAACTCAAGGGTCTCATCAAGCATTCATGGCTTTAACCTTGGTTATCCTATTAACCCTTGCACAAGAGTTTACCCCTTGGGTAAAAGCTTTATCAATTAGATAACCCTAATCTTGTTGGCATTTTGATGATTATGTTGTGATTGTCATTGATGGACACACACTTTCTATGAGATCACTTTGTGAATGTATGAATTATGCTCAACCGGTAATTGTTCCAAACTGGTATCATGTTGTAGTCTTTCGACTATTGATGTTATGCAGAAAGTGTTTACCAATCTCAAGCGGTATAAAGACCCAAGCGGCATAGAGAGATCAAGTTGTTTAAGGATCTCAAGCGGAGTTGTGCAAAGGAGCCAGAAGCGACAGTTATCTTTTTCCCAATCTTCAATTTTTGTCAACCAAAAATCTATTTGAACCGGTATTACTCTAAGTTACCAACCGGTAACCAAAAAAGTTATATAAACCGGTAATACTCTGTGATGAGTTACCAACTGGTAACCAAAAAAGTTGTATAAACTGGTAATACTCTATGATGAGTTACCAACCGGTATATTTTTGTGATGAGTTATCATCCACCGACACTTTGACGGTGATTTTGTGCCATGTTACCAAATGTGTCTAGATACAATGAACCTAGGAACTTGCAATGTAATCCTATTGGACCGACATGAAACCAGATTCCTTTTAAGGACATCATGTCTAGGGTTTTGTATGTATGTATGAGTGTAGTTGTTAGGTTTTGGTGGTCATCGAAGCTCTTGTATGTGCGATCTTAACTGAGAAGATCAAGTCTATGTACTGCAACAGAGTGTGGATTTACTGAAGACTGAAGTAATGCTAAAGAGCATTAGCTATGAGCCACATTGGATCTAATCAAGCAAACTGTGCCATTTGCTAGATCATTCACTTGCTGATTACTCACATCTTTGACAAGTCAGAAACCCTTAATTGGTTAGGCCCAGAAAAGCCTTCGTAAATCCTCTAACAAGGTGGTTCACATCTGTGGATCTGAAATCCTCTCACAAGGTAGTCTTTAATCGGACTTATCTCCTAACAGAGATTGAGATTCCTAACAGGATCTGTTCTGGTAAAGAACATTGTATGACCTTAACCGGTCTGGTTACTATTCTGCAGATAGTTACTTGTGAGTTTCATCTCACTGTGGTTTTTCCCATTTGGGTTTCCACGTCAAAATCTCTTGTGTTATGGTGATTGTGCTTCTATGGGTGAATGCCTTATTTGCTATTTGGTTTGCATGTGTTAACCAGTTTGTTTGTTAAACTATTTTACCGGTTTACTACTAGACTGTTTAAGTACAGTATTTTTTGGTATACTAATTCACCCCCCCCCCCCCCTCTTAGTATTCATCAATTGGTATCAGAGACAACCTTTCTATAAGTCTAACCACTTGGAAAGAGATATGGGGGAATACGCTATGAGGGAACTTACTCATCAGCTCACTCAGACTGAGCAAGCCTATGATGAACTTAAGGTCAAATATAAGGCCTCTCAGGCAAAAAGAAGAGAGCATGCTGAAAAACTGATGAAGCTAACTGAAAACAGTTCTTCTGATGAAGTGAACATGGAAACCCTAATTCAAGAAGTAGAAAAGCTGAATGAATCCAATACCAACCTAAGAAAGGAATTGGAAGGACAGACTATCTGAATGTGTCAAGAGCTTGAGAACTGGAGGAAAGTTGAAGATCTAGTAAAAAACAAAGATCATGAGATCTCCAAGCTGAAGCAAGAGATCAGTGCACTTATCGCTCGTCCTCATGAAAGCAAAATGGAAAAAGAAGAAGTGCAAGGTGAACTAAACATGGCTATCTCTGAGAATGCAACCTTGAAGGAATCCAATACTTCTGTTTCCAAAGAACTCACTGAGTCAAAGGAAATACTTGCCAAATTCAATAACAGCACTGTCAAGCTAGAGCAGAAGCTTGAATCAGCTAAACCGATAAAGAATACCTATGGACTTGGTTTCTCTGATTATGAGGAAGGTGAGACCTCTGGAACAAAAGATGGAGCATCAAAGAAATAACCAGCACCAAAAGATAAAGGTAAGAAAAAGTTCAAACCTATTTGCTTTAATTGTCTCAAGGAAGGACACATTGCTAATGTATGTAGAAGTAAGGCTTACAATAATTTCCCTTATTTTCTAAACGACAAGCCTAGACCCAATAGATTCAATGGTAATTATTATGCATGCAACAATTTTGGGCATAGAGAATTTGAATGCAGGTCTGTCATGCACAATACCAGAAGGTATCCTAAAAGGAGTCAAGGAGTTTTTCCTAAACCCTCTGGGAACCAGAATCCAAACCGGTTTACTACCTATAATCATCAGTCAGGTAGCGGTGGCTATCAAGCAGTAACTGGATGGAGAGAAAACTGTTTGATTTGTCATGGTCACAATCACACTGCTGTAACATGCAAAAGGAAGAATGGAAACATTAATAATGGACCTTGGAGAGCACCTGGAATGGTTTTCTATCATTGCAACAAACCGGGTCATACAACAAGATTTTGCAGAACAAGAAAGAGTATATCGGATGATATACCAGTCATTCCGAAAGGAAATATTGATGTTGAAACTGTTCAAGTAGATATGAAGAAAACCTAGAAGAAGAAGCCAAAAGAAGTGATTCAAGTAGAACTGGTTTCTGCACCTAGTGTGGAAGTCGTTGAACTGGCAAACTAAGCATCATAAAAGCTTAGGGGGAGCAAATGGTGAAATATCTCAAACCCCCGGTTTACATCGGTAAAAGACCTCAACCAGTATGTGATACCTGTTAGTTGGCAGAAGACCGGAAATGGTAAAAGGCAAATTAGGGTTTGCACCCTAATAGTGGAGCATTTATTGTGGTAGGTGAAGAACTTGTATAAAAGAATTTTTCAAAGTCATTTTTCACTTATCAGTTCACGAGCGAAGAAGCTTTCAAGCACAAAGCGAAGAAAAGCGATTTGGATTATGATTCAAAGAATTTATCAAAATCCCAAAGAAGAATCAGAAGCAAACATCTGTTGGTGAAGTATAGAACACAAAGCGGTATTTCAGCAACCAAAGGAGTGTGTATCGAAGTTTAAATTGCGAGCCCTAAATTTTGACTTACGAAGTTATTTTTCAAAATTCTCTGTTTATCATGGCTTCCACATCACATACTAGTTCTAGTGCACCTGTTGATTCTGTAGACTTCATTCAATGGAAGGCAAAATACAATGCCCTATCTCAAACACCCATTGGTGTTATAGTGGAGGAAGGCATTTCTAATTATGTTGACTGTAAGATTGAAGATCTAGGATCTCTGATGATCCATTCTCAGTTGAGTTTGTTCTATGGGAAGGACAAAAAGATTAAACTGGAATACAACATTTTGGAAAAGAAGAAACTTCACAATGTTGTCTATTTCCTTGAAGAATTTTTAGATGATCACATCCGCATTATTCTGAGCAGAGTACACGGTGATAAAATGTACTTAGAGAAGACGCATGATATTACACCGGAAGAAATTCATGTCATCACCGGTTTCTACAACATCGATGAATTGCCAACCCCAAGGAAGATTAGCAAGATAGAAATGACTAAGCTCACCGGTTCAGTGAGCGATTCATAGGGAATGACTGTCAATTCCATCAAGGACAATCTGGTCAAATATGCGTGTATGGTGATAGGATACCAGACGTTCCATGCCAGCAGAATCAACTCTGTCTCTGCTGCAACGGTAAATACCGCCTATAGGATGATCAAGGAAGATGCATCGTTTGATATGTGCACTTGTATGCAAAGACAACTTCTGTTGAATCTCAAGTCAATCAAACAGGACAATGCCTTGAGATTTAAGTTCGGACAACTATTGGTTGGGTTGTTCTTCTACTTCCAAGGCTATTTTCTAGGAGTAGGTGATATTCAGCGGTCTGCTAACCAACTGGTGACAAAGCAAATCAAGGAAAGCCTACAAGCTGTAGGAACCGGTTATCCGGAAGTGCTGAACAAAACTTTGATGAGTTCAGATGCAAAATGAACCAAAGAGTAAGAATATCTAGTGATATTGTCAAGAAGTATGAGGAGGACATCTGCTTCACCATCAAAGTTGATGAGTGCATAATGGAGGCGGTTGAGCCTAGATAGGAAGAAGTGGAACCGATGGGATATGAGGTAATGTATGACATGCTGGATGGGTATGCCTCTACCCTACTCGCCTCACCTCTTGATCCAAAGGCAAAGAGAACCAACACCTATTTAGAAAGGATCACACTGGTTGAAGAACCTTCAGTAAAGAAGGGAAAGGTAGTGCCTTCATCATCGACACCGGTTACCACAGCAAGTCCCAAAGTGACCAAGCGGTCACCAGCAAAGAAGAAATCGGAAGTGGCACCCGCCAAAGTCTTTAAGAGGAAGCAGAAGACAAAAAGCAATACACCAGACTCAGAGGACACTATGTCTAATGAACAGCCTAATAAGACTAGGCAAATGAGGAAAAAGACAAAGAATGAACCGGCAACATCTGCACTGGTAAATATTGATATCTCTTCTTATAAACCTTTGTCACATTGTCAAAGAACAATTAAGAATATTAGAAGAAAAGTGCTTGGTGATTTGAAAGAGTGCTTTGATGATTTTAATGATGATGAAAAGGAAGAAGTTGAATAGGAAGTCATTCAATATTTATGTGTTAATGACCAGTCGCCATCAGAAATTAGATCTGTGACACCGGATTCTTTATATAATTCTTTAGATAACAAATGGCGCATTGCCATAGAGAAGGAACAAGAAATAAGAGAGGAAATATTTGCACAATATTTTCTTAATGTGTCAAATTCAGAACTGTATGAAGTTATGGAAAAATACAAAGGGCTCTTCTTCATGAGAAGAAGGAGACTCTTGTTACTAGAAGGAAAAGTTCCTGAAGTGGTAAAAGATACCCACTCTCATGCCCAAGCCACTTTAAAGTTGCATCAAGTGGTTGAAGCCAACAAGAAGGCTGAGCAAGAACCGGAAATCACTCAACTGGATGAAGTTTATGACGGTGAAGGAGAACCGATCACTACTCAATTAGACCCAATTGATGTTGATGCCTTGAACGGTGAAAATGTTACTCCGGATGCACCAACAGAAACAACAGGTCAAGATAAACAGGAGGAAGAGAAGAAGAAACAAGTAGAGGGTGAGAAAAAGGAAGAGGAGAAGAGAAAGGAAGAGGAGAAGAAGAAACAGGCAGAGGAGAAGAAAAAGGAAGAGGAGAAGAGAAAGGAAGAGGAGAAGAAGAAATAGGAAGAGGAGAAGAAGAAGGAAGAAGAAAAGAAAGAAGAAGAGAAATGACAGGAAGAAGAAAAGAGAAAGGAAGAGGAGAAAAAGAAACAGGAAGAGAAGAAGAAAAAGGAAGAGGAGAAGAGAAAGGAAGAAGAGAAGAAGAAGTAGGAAGAGGAGAAGAAGAAGAAGGATGAAGACGAAGAGAAGCGGAAAGAAGAAGAGAAGCAGAAAGAAGAGAAAAGAAAGACAGAGGAAGAGGAGAAAAAGAAGGCGGAAGAAGAACAGAAAGGAGCTAAAGAAAAAGAGGATGCACAGAGCACTTGGATGGAGACCCCAAAGGCAACAGGTAGTCAAGCCAAACCGGATGACATTACCAGTCCCATTGACCTCCAATCTGCAAATGAATCAGAGTTGTTGCAGAGCATTAAAGTTGCTCAAGAACACTTGGAAGTAATAAGGAGGAAAAAGGAGCAAGATGTGATCCAAACTGCGGTGGACACTCTTATTGGTTTGATACCCGGTACCAACCTCCCTAGTAACGATTCCTCTCTTGCACAATTGAAGCTCCTATGCACAGTTGTAGAAGACCAGGTGCAAAGCCTGGAAGAGGTTGCAGAAGCAAATGCCAAGAAGGAGCATCAAAAGGCTCTGGACACTTCCTTGGTGAAAAAGTTAACAGAGCTCCGGTTTGATCTACTGAAGGCATAGAAGGACATTAGAGATGCAATGGATGAGGGAAAATTATTGCTAAGTAAGATATGTCAACCTCATCTATTCTATGATGATGTGCTTGCTCAGAAAGCCAAACTGCAATCTGATATGCAGTCATTTATAAGCACCTTCAAGACTCCATATGATTCCTTCTCTACATATGGACAAACCGCTCACCGTTTTCAACTCCAATCTGCAAGAATAGAGGTAGAGATAAGCAACCAGACACATAATTTGCAAGAACTTCAACTGGTCCTACTGCCAAGACTGCAAATTCTTTATAAATGCTATCTAAATTTGGATGCCCTAACGGTCACTCAAGAGATGAGTACCTTGGATGCCATAGAAGAGTAGGTCTATCAGATGCAAACAGAGAATGAGGTTGCTACCTCATTGCTTGAATCATGGTCTTTATCCATGAAGACATTCATGCAGGACTTTAAATTAGTTTTTGACAAGTTTCACTCTTTATTGTCATAAACTCTTTAAATCAATTTTTAATACTAATGGAACAAGGGTTATTCAGTTGTACTTTGTCATTGTTGCCAAAGGGGGAGTAGTATTTTTTTTGTACTTAAAATTTTGATGGGGACTAGTATTCTGTATTTAAATTCTGATGCATGCTGTGTATACTTTCATGTCTATCTCTGTAAGGAAGTAGTATACATTGTATTGTTTGAAAAAGGGATAGTGTATATGCTTAGGGGGAGTAATTTTGATTATGGCATGATTTTGTTGTAAAACACTTAGATGTCAAAAAATTTCCTGAGTGTTGCCATCAATGCCAAAGGGGGAGATTGTTGGCATTTTGATGATTATGTTGTGATTGTCATTGATGGACACACACTTGCTATGAAATTAATTTGTGAATGTATGAATTATGCTCAACCAGTAATTGTTCCAAACCGGTATCATGTTGTAGTCTTTAGACTATTGATGTTATGCAGAAAGTGTTTACCGATCTCAAGTGGTATAAAGACCCAAGCGGCATAAAGAGATCAAGCAGTTTAAGGATCTCAAGCAGAGCAGTGCAAGGAGCTAGAAGCTGCAATTATCTTTTTCCCAGTCTTCAATTTTAGTCAACCAGAAATCTGTTTGAACCAGTATTACTCTGAGTTACCAACCGGTAACCAGAAAAGTTGTATAAATCGGTAATACTTTATGATGAGTTACCAACTGGTATATTTTTGTGATGAGTTACCATCCACCGATACTTTGATGGTGATTTTGTGTCATGTTACCAAATGTGTCTAGATACAATGAACCTAGGAACTTGCAATGTAATCCTATTGGACCGACATGAAATCAAATTCCTTTTAAGGATAGCATGTCTAGGGTTTTGTATGTATGTATGAGTGTAGCTAATAGGTTTTGGTGGTCATTGAAGCTCTTGTATGTGCGATCTTAACTGAGAAGATCAAGTCTATTTACTGCAACAGAGTGTGGATTTACTAAAGACTGAAGTAATGCTGAAGAGCATTAGCTATGAGCCACAATGGATCTAATCGAGCAGACTGTGCCATTTGCTAGATCATTCACTTGTTGATTACTCACATCTTTGACAAGTCAAAAACCCTTAACCGGGTAGGCCCAGAAAAGCCTTTGTAAATCCTCTAACAAGGTGGTTCACATCTGTGGATCTAAAATCCTCTCACAAGGTAGTCTTTAATCAGACTTATCTCCTAACAGAGATTGAGATTCCTAACAGGATCTGTTCTGGTAAAGAACATTGTATGACCTTAACCGGTCTGACCTTAACCGATCTGGTTACTATTCTACAGATAGTTACTTGTGAGTTTCATCTCACCGTGGTTTTTCCCATTTGGGTTTCCACATCAAAATCTATTGTATTATGGTGATTGTGCTTCTATGGGCAAATGCCTTATTTTCTATTTGGTTTGCATGTGTGTTAACCAGTTTGTTTGTTAAACTATTTTACCGGTTTACTGCTAGATTGTTTAAGTGTTTAATTATAGTATTTTTTGGTATACTAATTCACCCTCCCCCCTCTTAGTATTCATCAAATCTAACCTTAACCCTTACCTCCTAGGGTAACCTTCATGTCTTCTCAAGTATTTAATGCCTCTTACATCTCCTCTCAAGAAACCCTTTGTTGACAATTGTGACCATTTCATTGGTGAGAATTGTAAACATGGATTGATCAACTTTCAATCCTAGCCCTTGTTAAGATTATTCAATCTTAACCATCCATTGCCCTATTTTCCCTATAAATAGAGCTCTCATTCTTCATTTTTAGATCAACAATCTTTCATGCATCTACATTATAGTCTAATTTACTAAGCATTTTAGCCTCTCTTTGTTAGAATATCATCATAGCATTTAGGAGTATTTTTCATATCATAGAATATTCATGCTAGGATAGTATAACATGATAGGATAGTTTGCTAATCTTTTATCATATCATCATATTCATACTAGCTTAATCATCATAGTTCTAACATCATACATATCTTAGAACGCATTCATGCATATAAATCAAACATCACTCGTTCTTGGAGTTGTCATTTCTTAGTCATTTTGCTCAATGATCTGAGAGCAAAACATTGACTTTAGGGATCCTGTGAGATAGAGAACAATGGGACACACCTTGGGAAGTTGAACTAATTTAATTAGTTCATATACTTACACCAAGAGTCTCATTGGTGTGTGGGTCTTTTGAACTCGAGTTATTCATTTTTGTCACCGCATTTTCCCGCATTCATTTCTAGCGCCCACCATGGGGCACATCCCCATAAATAACATCATTTTCTATGTAGGCTATGGATTACAAGCATGATAGAAAACTTTTTAGCACATTTGGACTATACTTTAATGCATCTATGGCAAACTGTAGCGCATTCATCACATTGTTTGGTGTGTAGGACCTGTTTTTCAGTGCTTTTGAACTTCCTTTTCGTGCATAACCTTCTCTATTTATTTCTTACGCATAGAAGTATTAGCATAGTGCATTCAGGAATCAAAGTAGTGTGTAGGAGTCATCTTTTAGCACGTTTATACCATTTTGTAGTGTATTTGTGCAGAAGTTCAGCGCATAAAGGACAGTTTGTAACAGATTTAAAAAATTAGGCTTGTGTAAGCCCGCCTAAAGTTGTAATTTTTCACTAACTTCCTTTTATTGCAAGTTACTAATCATTTCTTGCAGGTTGGAGGAGTTAGATTTAGGAATTTGATTTCTTTTCTATCTTTTCAAAGCTGGATTAAAAAGAGCTCATTTCCCTTTGGTTAAAAAGAATCTCATTTTATTTTGGGCTTAAAATAAATCAAATTTTTTTTGGACTTAAAAAGAACCTCATGGCAAGGTAAAAAGAACAACAAATCAAACACATTTACTTTCTTACAAGATTAGGGAAAACACTTCATTTGGGCTATAAAAAAAAAGAACAGCAAATTTTCATTTTATTGCAAAGGTAAAAGGCAATCAATCTTTCCATTTATTTTGAAAAGTGAGTTTCATTTCAAGTAAACATGCTTTACTTTTTGTTGACCAGGATTTTAATTTCCTAGTTAGACAACAAATTTCTTTATGGGGCAAAAAGAACACCATGCTTGTTGGAGAAACATCTCCAAATAGAGCTTAGCTAATCATTGCCTTGAAAGTTAAAAAGAACATTGTTTTCCTTGTCTCAAAATTGGAAGGTATATGCTCTCCCCTTAATTGGGTGACCAAAAAAACAAACCACTCTTTCATGCTTTCTTTTACTTCAAGCAATTAAATCCTTTAGAAGGCATGCCCTCCCAAGTTTCCCTTAGGGCATCATTAATGGCCAGTAAGAGGGGGATGACCTAAGTGGGAAACAACTTTATCACCAACTGTTCCAACCCACTATAATCAAATGTGGAGGCCGACAAAAGCCCCCTTCAAAGGTTTTGCTCAGCGGTTAGCCTTCCCCCAGTATCTTTAAGATACGTAAAGCCTTTGTTCTAAAGGTTGAGAAGCCTCCCGAGGGAGTTTATCACTGAAGACCGAACAGAAGCCTGATTGCAAACCTTAGCATTAGAAACTTTGAGCCGAATCAGTTGCCAAACATTGGCAATATCATAGTGCAAGGGTGGGGAAGAATCTACCTCCAAGATCACTCACCATATATCTCCCAAGATAACTACCCAATTGTGTGAAGCAATTCACTTTGGGTTAATTTCTGGCAAAAGGCAAAAAAATGGGCACCCCTAGGGGGTGACAAGGCTGTTTGAGCTGACGTAGTATCAAGACTAGTGGGCTATGATATTGTTAATTACCTTTGAATAAAGAGTCTGCTTGGTATGTCTTCTTTGTAATCTAAACTAGTGAAAACATCGGGGATTTGAAAACATCCTCAAAAGAACATACACTACTTGTTTAGTATAGAAAAATTATTATCTCTTCTATATGTTTTGTTTTCAAGTCATGTTCAAGAAAATAATCCATCAAAATCACAAGGTTTATTTCTCAACATCACAACAAAAAGCATCAAAACGGAGAAATCGGGACAGTTAGTGCATAGGAGCAACAATCTAACGCATATCAACCATACAATAGCTCATTCCAACCAAAAGCTAGCACTTTCATTGCTCAGATTAGTACATGATTAGTATCATACTGGTAAGAATCTAGATAGCGCTTGTCAACATCACTATTGTGAGATTTTGCCAAGATCAAGGGCACAATGAAAAGTATTAAAATAGAGACAAAAGAACGACAAGAACAAACTATATTCTCATCAATATGAAAATGATCAACTGGATTCACCAATACAATGAATATAGGCCTTCTTATATAGGCAAGGCCATATGGATGTATGAGCACACAATCATGACATGTGGCTCAATGAGAAACAAGGGTAGGTAAGAAATACTAGGGGTAGGTAGGAGAAATAATATAATATTCCACAAGAGGTGGATGACCCACCAAATGTGGAGTGTAACAACAAAACAAGACCACAAAAAGGTGGAATTTCTCCTACAAGCTCTATCCATATGTGCACACTTCCCTAAGTGTCTCAAATCCAAACTACGAAGAAATGCATTATCCTAAGTTAACTTAAGTGTAATAATATCCATAATGAATATTTATTTACACCAACACCCCCCCTTAAGTGAAACTTAGGGGAATGAAGACTTAAGTCAACAATGCAAGATGGGTCTCGGCTACTAGGCCATGATAGGTACCCATGTACAATATGCAAATGCAAGCAAAACTATGCAAAGCAATCTCTCACAAACGGAGAAAGGGAGAAAACCCAGTGGGAAAAAACTCCCCCCCAAAAGAGAGATGAATGTACAAAAGACTCTCAAAGAAGACGGATAAAACCTCAAAGAGGAAAAAGTCCCCCCCATAAGAGAGGAAGGAGAAGTCAACTGACCCCCCCTAATGACACATCCCATACCCCTAAGAGAGCTCGCAACTACTGGAACTTACTCTCAGTGAAAGGTTTGGTGAATATGTCTGCAACCTACTCTGTTGTAGGACAATACTGCAAATCAATGACCTACTCCTGAATGAGCTCTCAGATATAGTGCATATGAATCTCAATGTGTTTGGTTGGCTGGTGCTGGACCGGGTTCTTCGAGATTGCAATAGTACTCTGATTGTCACAATGTAGAACTGTCGGCCGTGGAGTGCTGAACCCAAACTCTGTGAGAATCTGCTAGAGCCAAATGGTCTCAGTCACTGCTTTAACAGTGCCTCAATACTCAGCCTCAGTCAAAGAAAGAGAAATAGCATGTTGCTTCTTGTTCTGCCAACAAATGGGGCCTGAACCAAGGTGAAAACTATAACCGAAAGTAGACTTACGATCATCAAGATAGCCAGCCCAATCGGAGTCTGTGTAACCAACCAAGTGAAGTCCTGTGCCTGTTGCATAGTGAATCCCATAGTGATGTGTACCCTGGATGTAATGAAGGATGCGTTTGGTGGCTTTCCAATGAAGCTCATGTGGTTCCTACATGAAGCGGGAAACCATGCCAACTGCAAATGAAATATCAGGGCATGTATGGGTCAAGTAGATGAGACTACCCACAAGTTGACGATACAAAGTGGCATCAACTGGTGGAGAAGAACATTGAGCCTCACGCTTGACTCCTGAAAGAAAGGGAGTCAGTGCAAGCTTACAATCAGCCATATGAAAGTGTGCGAGTAGATCAAGAGAACACTTGGGCTGCGATAGTGTAATCCCGGAAGCTGACTGTGAAATCTCTATCCTGAGAAAGTACTGCAAAAGACCCAAGTTAGTCATAGCAAATCTGTCATGCAAAGCAGCTTTGACCCTGCTAATGATGGATGCAGTACTCCCTGTAATGATCAAGTCATCAACATAGAGCACAAGTATCAAGTGAGAGTCATCCTATTGCAAAATGTAGACATTCGGATCGGAATGACACCTGGTGAACCTTGCGAAGAGAAGAAAGGAATCCATCTTGGTGTACCAAGCCCTAGGGGCCTGCTTAAGGCCATAGAGAGATTTCCTTAGTTTGCAAACCAAGGAAGTATCCTGGATGAAACCCTGTGACTGCTCCATATAAATCTCCTCATCAAGGTCACCATGAAGAAAAGCACTCTTCACATCCATCTGATGTACAACCCAACCATGAGCTGCAGCAATAGCAAGTGTCAAGCAAATGGAGTTCATCTTGGCTACAGGTGCAAAGGTCTCAGTATAGTCAACACCTACAACCTGAGAGAAACCTTTCGCAACAAGTTGAACCTTATACTTATCCACACTACCATCCACAGCATACTTGGTCCAATAGATCCACTTACATTGAACCATCTTTCTCCCCTTAGGGAGATGGACTAAATCCCATGTGTTGTTCCTCATCAAGGAACTATACTCTTCCTCCATAGCTTGGTCCCACTCAGGAACCCCTGATGCTTCCCGAAATGTTTGTGGATCGAAAGTAGTAGCAATGAATGCATGTGGTAGATCCTAATGTTGTGATCGAGTTCTCCGTGTATCTGAAGGATCCCCAACAAGAGAACCTGTTGACTCAAGTGTCTGTCGAGCCCAATGAGGTCTAGGTGGAGGTGGAGAATGAGGCTCCTCAACTACAAGTGGACCCTGCGGAGGTGTAACCCTGCGAGTCAGAGTTGAAGGAGTCTCATCATCTGAATCACTAGCATCACTATCCACAATGGAGGAAGGTGGAGGAGGTAGAGAGGCTAAGCTAGGAGAGCTTTCCTCAAAGTGAACACTCCTCTCAATGAACACCTCATGTGTCTCAGGATCCATCAATCTATATGCCTTAACACCCTCAGGATATCCAACAAATATGCAAGGTCAACTCTAAGGTTCCAATGCCTTGCATTTCTGTGGAGGTATGCGAGCCCATGCTAGACACCCAAAGACTCTAAAATGTCTCACAATCGGTTTCCTGCCAGCCCAAGCTTCAAAAGGAGTAATACCTTGCAAAGGTTTATGAGGAACCCAATTCTGGATGTGTGTGGCACAACTAATAGCCTCAGCCCAAAAGGCAGGATCAAGAGAACGTGCATGTATCATACAACTAGCCATTTCTTTGAGAGTTCTATTCTTGCGTTCTGCAACTCCGTTCTGCTGTGGAGTGTATGCTACAGAATGCTGAAGATCAATCCCCTCAGATGTACAAAAATCCTCACGTCTCTTGTTCACATATTCCCTTCCATTATCTGTACGATGAATCTTCACCACTTTCCTGAATTGCTTCTCCACATGAGTCTTGAAGTCCTAAAATCTGTCAAATACTTCACTCTTATGAATAAGAAAGTATACCCAAGTGAAGCGGGAGTAGTCATCAATGAAGGTGAGGACATAGCGGGCCTTACTAAATGAAGGTGCTGGAAATGGACCTGCTATATCATTGTGAACAAGTTGAAGAACTTCCAAAGCTCTCCAAGCTTCCCCCTTATCAAACTTCTCCTCGGGATGCTTGCCCATGGAACACCCTGAACATACACCCTCTGAAAAACTGATTCGAGGTAGACCTGTGACCATGTCTTTAGTGCTGAGCTACTGAAGATAGCAGTAGTTGAGGTGACCAAACCGCTCATGCCATAGCTTACTTTCAGAATTTGAATGAGTAAGCAAGGCCCTAGAAGGTGAACTTGGCACAAAGTGGGAGAATAAATAAAGCCTTGAGTTGTCATTGACTTGTCCCACTGCTACCAAGGCATCATCATCAAGTTCCTTTACCACAATTGAATTTGGTGTAAACTCAACCTTTTTCCCATTTCCATAGTGTGTGATTTGGTAGATAGAGAGAAGGTTGGTAGACAAGTTAGGAACATAGAGAACATTCTCAAAAGTTCCATCATCCATGTCAATTGAACCTTTCCCTTCAACCTCTACTTGTGTATCATCACCTATGTAAATTTGAGGTACCTTAGATGTCTCCAATGAAGAAAACTACTCCTTTGTAGAACCCATGTGATATGAGGCACCCGAGTCAAGTATCCATTGCGGTGAAGAACCTGTAGTAGCCACAAATGCTTTCCCTTTTCCCTTAGACTGTGAGGAAGAGGAAGGAGTTGAATACTTCTTTGTGTAGGCGGATGGCAAGTTGATGTTGTTTTTCTTGAGAAGATTTGTTAACTCATCAACTTGCTTGGTGTGGCATCGATGCTCATCGTGACCATACTTCTTGCAATATGCACAAGTTGGTTTATTCTTCTTACGTGGTGTCCCCTTCTTGGAAGAGGATGAAAAATCGCCTTGTGATGGAGAGGATGATTGTCCTTTTTCCTGTTGTGGTTGTAACTTAGATTGCTTCTTCTTCTTCTTGGAATCTTTGCCTTGACTTTCTTGATTCCCTTGATTAGCCACCAAAGCCTTGGACTTTGAAGACTTGAGAACCCCATGTTCAACAACTTAGATTGTTCCAATATCAACATTTCTGTGAAAGCATCAAATGAAAGCATAACATAGGAACTCCCCACTGTCAAACGATGAGTTTGGAAGCTAGACACAAATGTTGCATATTCTGGTGCAAGCTTGTCCAACAAGTTGAATATCAACTGAGCATCCTTTTTGTCAATTCCACAATCCTTAAGCTTTGCTCTTAGCTCATTTGCTTTGGTGACATAATCTTGGATTGTATCAAAACTCTTGGGAACCAAGTTGGTGAGCTCATTGTCAATCTTATAACCTCTGATTTCATCAACTTGACCATACAATTTCTGAAACATATCCCAAGCATCTTTGATCGTAGTACACTTTTCAATATGAAAGATGAGGTCATCTGATACATACTTGCACAAAGTTCCAAGAGCCATGCAATTCTTAGTGAGCCATTCTAATTGAGCATTAGGATCAGCCTTAGGATCAGGTGGTGGTACTATTTGTAAAGCAGAAAAATCGAACCCTAGTCGTTCTCCCCTCCCCAACTCCAAGGAGAGAGAAGGGGGAATCACTAGGGTTGATGGTTTTCACTTAGGAGAGACTTTACATTCAAAAGAGGGGTTGAAACCCACAAGATCCAATCCCATGCTATGCAAGATTGGATTCTATATGAGTTTCAAGGGTTAAGATATCAAGGATACCCTCTTTTGTAAAGAATGTAGATAGAAAGATTGAACTAGGAATGCATGTAAAGTAGGAAAGATTTGCTTATAAACAGAGATAGGGATATGGGATGAAGCTGCGGACCTGGAATTAGTAGTAAAATGTCGAGACGGTGTTGTCCTGCAAATTTGAGCGAAAGTTGACGGGATGATGGCGCCCGGCGTGCACACGGTCCTCCGAAAAATCCGCGAAACGAAGGGGGATCTGTTCGTCTCTGCACAAGGATTCCAGATCTTCAATTACAGCCGCGTACCTGCAACCTACACATAGAAAAGAGAGGATGATTGGGGGGTTAGGGATGAGGGGTTTGCCTTTAGGTCAAACCCCAGTTTTGGAATTAACCAAGAAATGAGAATGCTGTAAATGTAAATGTTTGTATTGTAAACAAGTGCTGATACCTTGTTGTAAGAATGTTTGTATTCTTACATGCGAAGGTGTAATGTATGTAGTATGTTGTATGTTGTATGTGATCTCCTCTTCAATGGTTGAATCCTTGTCTTGAATGCAACACTTAGCCTTGAATGGAGACTTAGAATGCTCAATTGCTTGAAGGAATGCTTGAATGCTTGAATGTTTGAATATCGTTTCCGCCATTTTTTTCATCTACCAAAATGGGAGAGGAAATGTAGTTTATATACTTGTCAATTAGGGCTGATAGACTGATTTTTCCGACCTTAGGCCAACCTAGGAAGATTATTTTCCAATTTGCAAACATAAAGACCCGATGCCCCAAAAGAGACCGGGCCCAAAATAGGGCCAGGGACCAGGGCGCTGGGCGCCATGGTCCTGGGGGACCAGGGCGCTGGGCACCCTATTCCTGAAGGACCAGCGCGCTGGGCGCCATGGTCCCACCTCCCGGGACAGTAGGGTGCAAGGAGGATCAGGCCAGGGTGCTGAAAAATGCAGTTTTTGATGTTATGAACAAGTTTCAGGGTCTCCATTCAGGTTCCGTGTTGCATCGCCATCGTGAAGACCCAAATGCGGTCGAAATTGCAAGTGTCGCAATTTTAGGACGCTACACTATTGTTCCATCTATGTAATGCGTGAGACCCTTTTCCATTAATTTGCTCCATACTTTAATTTTCCATGATGCATAATTATGTGGAGTTAAAGGTGGAAATTTATGAGGACTCATTGCAACAAAAATGAAAGAGCACAAGGAAAGAGAGGCACAATCACACAAGACACCCCCCCAAATTCACTCAATCAAAGAACCCCCCCAAAAGTGATGATTTGGCACTTTATACTTAGTGCATGTACAATGGGCCACTTGCAAAAAAAGGAAAAGTGGACTTCTGATTTCAATTTTACAATTGCCTCAATAAGGCCAAAAAAGACTCAAACTAATAATGCAAGAGATCTAAACTAAGATCCAAGCAATTTACAAGTACCAAATAGGCCAAATAAGACTAATATCTGAAAGTACAATTTCTACTTAAAATCTCTGAAATCTTATCATAGATTATGAAAGTAGACAAAAAAACATGCACTTTCAAAAAAAATGACACCTGAAAAGGAGGTCATATGAGCTCAAACGAGGCCTTTGAAGTTGCAGAATTGAGGATTGGATAGGTACAGCTGAGAGAATCCAAAAATTCTGAAACACCTATATACCAAAACTAAAAAATAACCACACCACTACGAAGAGCACAAAAAATTATCCCAAATCAAAAAAAATTGCACCCAAAAAGGAGCAAAATTGAGCAAGTTATGGGCCTCCAAAGTTGACCCAAGAATCCAAACTGCTCAACGGAGAGGGGTCTAAAAATTTCCAAAGAAAATGCTGACTGGGCAGAAGGTACGGATCCCAAAAATAATTTTCAAATTTTTTTTTTTTATCAAAAAAAAATTTTCAAACTGGAAAATAATTTTCAAATTTTTTTATTTTTTTATTTTTTTTTATTTTTTTATTTTTTTTATTTTTTAATCCGGAAATTCTGTACTGTACCGCCCGAATTGGGTAGAAAATTTCCTCCACACCCAAAAATCGATTTTCGCCAAAATAGGTCGAATTTGTACTTGATTTTTATGGAAATGGCCTCCCAGACACAATGGTGAGGTCGAAAACACTCTAAGATGCCTCCAAAAAACACAATCCCTTAGATCCAAAAATAGAAGCCTTCCACAATGTCTCCAAAAACCAATCAATGAAGCCCCAATGGCTCTGATACCATGTGAGATTTTGCCAAGATCAAGGGCACAATGAAAAGTATTAAAATAGAGACAAAAGAATGACAAGAACAAACTGTATTCTCATCAATATGAAAATGATCAACTGGATTCACCAATACAATGAATATAGGCCTTCTTATATAGGCAAGGCCATATGGATGTATGAGCACACAATCATGACATGTGACTCAATGAGAAACAAGGGTAGGTAAGAAATACTAGGGGTAGGTAGGAGAAATAATATAATATTCCACAAGAGGTGGATGACCCACCGAATGTGGAGTGTAACAACAAAACAAGACCACAAAAGGTGGAATTTCTCCTACAAGCTCTATCCCTATGTGCACACTTCCCTAAGTGTCTCAAATCCAAACTACGAAGAAATGCATTATCCTAAGTTAACTTAAGTAAAGTGTAATAATATCCATAATGAATATTTATTTACACCAACAACTATAGCGCATACAAGCATCAGCCTAGTGCATTTGAAGCATATTATAGTGCTTTCATACCAAACATCAGCGTGTAAAAGGGACATATTAGCACATAACCTATCCCACAATTTATTATCCAACAGTCTAAAATAGCACGTTGGAGAGGCAGCATAGCGCATAGTGAACATTTTGTAGTACCTCGAGAACATCCTTTAGCACATCAGGTCTCTATCTTAGCGCATGGTCAAAATTAGTGAAAAACAAAGAGCAAACCAGTCACTTTGGAATAAATTTATTAACAGTTTCAAATACCCTTTTGGGTCCTCTAACAAATCCAACAACAAAACTTCAAAAAGGATCATAAGTGAGAAAATTTTGAATCCAACAAAGCACTCTTAGAAAGAGTTTTCAAATCATTAACTAGCTTGAGATAAGATTTCATCCAACAAAATTAAGGAGTATCGGAATGGTGATCAAAAGTTCCACCATCCAACAAATCCTATCAAAACAATACCTAGTTGGGTCCTCAAGTTGTCAAATTAAGTTTCTACATCAGGAAACTTGACTCATATCTTTTCCACTTTATGTCTTTTCAGGAAACTAAAGCTTCCTTATTAATCTCCCAACCGCCAGTTCAGTTGTTTTTTCAAAAGACTCCATCATCCATACCCATACAACCATTTAGGTCGTCGCTTTGAACTCCTTGAGTTTGCCACTATAAGGCTTTCTGACTATCCCATTTGAGGCTAATTTTGTGCGAGCAATATGTTGCAATCTTCTCGTCCTCTAATCATAAATTTCATATTTCTAGTTTCATGCCTCTCAATCTTCCTTGTGACAATCTTTTCAATTCTTATCCATTGATTTGAGCAACATCTATGGATGCCTTTGAAAACTGTGTTTTTACACATGTTTATAGGGAGGTCAACTCTTGTGCTGATTGGGTAGCCAACCTGGCTTGCCAATTGGGAGACATCATCACTAGTTATGGTGAAATGGAGATTGCAAGTGAAATGAAATCCTTGCTTAATCAGAACCGAAGCTATACAAGGCAACTTGGTACTTTTAATCATTATTTCTAATGACCTTTCCACCTTTTTCGATGCAGGGCTTGCTTGAAGATAATGAGCTATTAAATAGGTGTCATATCATCATTATTTGGCACGGATTATGGGCGCTCTTACAGAATAACCACAGAAACCAAAGGAAAAGTTAACAAAACGAGAGAAGGCATTGCAAGGAAGGTACTGGAAAAATGGGAGGAAACAAGAAGAGATTTGAACCTGCATCCTGCATCCTGCTCTGAATGGAGAAAGAACGAAGAAGTCTAGAGTATCCTTCAGCAGGGGGGTCTCAATGTTTTCATGGAACGACTGAATGGGAAGGACCCCACAATTACCAGCTACTTCATCAAGAACTGGAAAAATGGAAAAGTTCTGATTGGATCACCATGATGAATGTAGATGAAGAGGTTATCACTGAGGCCACGGGGATGACTACTGAGGGTATGAAGTTTTACAGGGACAGAGGGATATCAGATAAAGCTGCAGAAAAGTTTCCTGTTACAGATGGTGAGAGAAGAAAGATGATGAAAATTGACAACTCCTACCACTCCCCGAAGAGAATTTGCAAGCCATGGAGATTTGTCTTATTTGCTTCTATTGAATATATTACCTTAGATGGTAGGTTTACCAGGGCTTATGGGTATCACTTCATCCTTCTTAACCATTTATGTCATGGAGAAGGGGTTAGCCTTCCCTATTACCTGGCCTATTCAATGGATCATACTATAAAGGAGATCCAGAAGGACCCTAAAGGCAATCATACCCTCCACCAGGGGCTTATGGTCCTGGTTTATAAAATACTAAAGGGGAAGTGCATTGAAAAGCCTATTAAAGGCAAAAATGCCAAAGATGAGACTATGGAAAGTAAGGATAGTGGTTTCAACTTTGATTCTGAGACCGAGGGAGAGTCGGAAGAAACTAGCAAAAAAGGGAGGATTAGGGCCAAGAAGAGGAGGATCATTGTGGAATCTGAAATGTCGGACTCTAAAATTGATTCCCTTGAGGAAAAACCTGTTAAAAAGAGGAAAGGGAAAGCCTCTGGAAAGAAGGCTTAGAAAAAGAATACTAAAAAGGGTAGCAATTCTGATCTCAATTATGTTCTGGTTGAGTCTAAGGAGGAGGATGATGATAATAAAAGGATTGATAGTCAAGACAAAGAAGGGGAGGGTAACCCGTTAAGGATAATTTGGAAACCGTGGAGACCGTGAATACCACTAGTCTGCATAACAAGGAAAAAGGGGGTCAAAGTGATAGTGGTGAAAAAGATACCATTAAGGCTTTCTGTGAGACCATTACTACTTTGGTGAAGGATATTAATAGTTTGAAAACTGATACACAGGGCATGGCAAGAATTACAGTTGGTGACAAGCCCTTGGCGGAGCATGTTAAAGAGTTAGTGGCCATTCTGCATAATGCGCAAGCTATTGAATGTATGGTTGGAAAAATCTTAGCCACGGAGAAAAAGGTCAATGAGATGCGAGATAGAAAGGAAATGGACAACTGAAATATTTTGGCAGCAGAATTGACAAGCTGGAGCACAATGTCAAGCAGCTTGCTGATCAAAATTTCCATATCCTTAAATCTTCGGTGGACAACATGAACATCTTTATCAACAGGTACGAGAATAATGTAGAGAAGGATGGTGATAAAGAGCAGGTGAACAAGAAGGGTCATGAAAGGAGGACCAGAGCCAACACAAAGAATAAGGTCGACATCGAAGGTCATGAGCTGGAGGATATGAAGATCTCAGCGAACAACATGAAACAAATGGTTGTTCACGTTGAGGAGATCATGAATAGTATTTAGTTCCAGTTGTTGTCCTTGGTTCTGTCTCTTTGTTGTCTTTTGCTTTCATTTTATTGTCTGTTCCAAATTTTATGTAATGATGTTTTAAGTTGTGCCCTTCCGATGGGTTCATTTTGAATTTTTGAAGTGATCAGGCACTTTTTTAAGCTTTTCTATTCTCCTAGCTTGTAAAAGATTCAGGTACCTTTCAAATACCTACTTTTACTTAATCAAAACATCTATGGATGCCTACAGAGGCTTGACTTGACACTTTCTCTTGACACATGTCATCCTTTTGAACTTCCTCTAAGACCACATGCATCTTCAACATTTCTTTATTCTACTTGGAACTCATTGAAGTCAATCTATGTTCCTCGTCGCATGCTGAGATGACACGTCAAACCCCCTTTTCATCAACTGACAAGGCACTCTATCCCCACTTTCTCCAAAACTTGCCCAAACAATAACATCTCTCAACAAGTGTCAAGTTAGTTTTTAAATGGAAACCCTCGTACCCTATATCTCAAACTCAAAAATTGGCACTCAGCCAAATCTTTGGAACCATTTGTCAAGCACCCAAGCTATATAGCTAGAAACCTCACCGTTGATAATCAGTACTTGAAACTCGGTGAAGTGTATTGACCTCTCTCACCAAGTCCAAAGTTACCTTGTAGAACATGACCAAAATTTCATAGAAGACATGACTCGAAGCCTCAGTGAAGGTGTGCAAACCACTCGGCATGCACCAATAACCTTCAAACCTTGGCCTAATTGTTAAAATAACTTTGAAGCACATGCATATAATTCATGTCCCTAGGACATCGAACTAGTGGGGCTATATACTTAAGGAAAATTAATTCCCAAAGTTACCAACTACAAAAGAAGGACCAATTATCTTGGGGCCACTTTCAAATGATAGGAAACCCATGAGAAATTAACTTAAGTCATGGGTGATCGAGACAAGAGGTCATTGATGAAATAGAACATGTTGGCCAAAGGAACATTTGAATTCCTGCTGGGACATAATTTCGATTTCCTCATTGGGTCATAAAAATTTCTTGAGAAATTTTGAGGGTGCTAACAACATTCAAAGAACAAAGCATCATCATCAACAATTGCAGATTTGAGGTATATCTTTCCATTATTTATATTAGTATTTGCATTATTTCATTCAAGGTTAGTTCCTAAACCGAGGTTTGACTTAGGAAAATCCCTATTCCCAACAATTTCCCCTCTTTTCACTATGTGCAAGAACAGGTATAGATTTGTGTTCAGGAGGATTGACAGGATTCGTAGAGACGAATAGGTTCCCCTTTTGACAACAAGAAATTCGGAGGACTAGGGCGACCACCACCACGGTCCTAGAAAATCAAGACAAACTTCTGGGAGCATATCCAAACCATATTCTTTTGACCAGATCCAAGTCGGAGTCTCCGTATGACAACTGTAGCTTACTGTTTATGCCTTATCTCTTTAATATTCACTCATTTACCCTAATTTTAAAATTTTCATAATTTAATTTAGAAAGAGGGAATAAGATCCTAACCCCAAGTGGAACCTAATCAGAATTTCAAAGCCTTTTCCCTAGTGGGATCAAGCCTAGATCCATTAGGTCCCTCCCTCTTTCAATGGAATGGTTAATTAAGCAAAATTAAGAGTTTTGCTACCTTAATAGGTGAAACCATAATTTTCACCATTATATTTTGGTGAACCCAACTCCTTACACCACTATTTCTGATTTGTGAGCATTTTAATTTTCAATTTTGCACTCATACATTATATTTTTAATCAAATTACATAAATTTAGAGGTTAAATTCATAAAAAACCCTAATTTATTTTGATTAATTTGATTTGTGGGTTGTATAATTTATAAATTTTATTTTCAGATTTGATCTTAGGCATTCATAATGGTATTTAATAGATCTGATTTATTTGTCATTTCACATATGATTATATTTTTTTTACTTATATTTATCATAATCATGTGTTGGATAATGGTTTCTTTCATTTCACTTTTCTTCTTTTCATTCATAACACTTTGGCATATTGCATTTTTAGAATTTTACAATTGCTTCCTATTAATCAAATAAATCTCAAAGCTTTAATCCATTATGCATGTTGTTTTATGGTGATATTTTTTAGGAAAATGCATTACATATGTAGATCACATTTAAATAAGTTAACATTTATTTAAATCCCATCTCTCACATTTAAATAAATAAATATTTATTTAAATTCCTAAATCCCTCACCCACTTGCACTTTATAGAAAATGCAAGTTGCAAGTTAAGCTCCTTCTAATCATGTCTAAACCCCTATTATTAGCCCAATCACCCTTTAATGGTTCGCACATTCCTAAACCAAAGGTTAATCCAAAACCCATCAACTCAAACCTTTAAATGGCTTCCTTTAAATTCTTCAAGCCTTTAATGGTTTCCTTCTAGAATCTTCAAGCCTTTAATGGATTCCTTTAAAGTCTTTAAGCCTTTAATGGTTTCCGTCTAAAGTCTTCTTAAGCATTTAATGGTTTCCTTCTAGAGTTTGCAAGCCTTTAATGGCTTCCTTTAAAGTCTTTAAGCCTTTAATGGTTTCCTTTTAAAGTCTTCTTAAGCATTTAATGGCTTCTTTCAAAGTCTTCAAGCCTTTGATGGCTTCCTTCTAGAGTCCTCTTAAGCCTTCAATGGCTTCCATCAAGTCTTCAAGCATTTAATGCTTTGTCTCCTTCTCCTCTCAAGCCTTCCCTCATTGACACTTGTCAACATGTGATTGGCTTAAAAGAGAGCACATGGATTGGGGATCAACACTTCCTCAAGCAATCCTAACCCTTCCTCAAATAATTCAATCTCAACCCTTCAGTTGCCCATTTTTCCTATAAATAGAGCTCATTTCTTCATTGTTGAAGAGTCACAAGAGTTATCCATGCATTGTTACTTTGCTTAGAATTTGATTGTTTTGTAGGAAGTCTTTGTATTATGTTTTAGCTATTCCACTAGTTGGAATTGCTATTTAACATTAATACTCCAGTCACATCTTCAACCATTCAACACTTCACGTAATCAACCATCTCCCATCCTCCATTTGACATCCATTTGTGCTAGTTCTCAAGCTGAGGGCATACTTCACATAGCAGTGGGATCCTAGAGAGGAGGAGGACAAGGAAGAGCCATGGCATAGAGAGAATCATGGGGGAGTATCGTATTCGTTTTATTTATTCCCTAACTAGCTTCTTGTGTTAATCTTCTTTGATAATGCTTTGAATGGATTTGTCTTCATGCATGTGCTTATGGTTGAATCTCTTTAAACATGATTTCCTATTGGTTTATACTAAACCTCCATTTTACAGTGTTTCTAATCCTAATGTTGAAAGATTAAAAAATCCTAATTAGTGAAAGAAAATAACATAAAGGAAAAAATATACACTTAGAGATCCTAAACCTTAGCACAATCCCTAACAATAATGCCAAAAATGACTAACTCCTTATAATTATAATAGATTGATTTAGAAAATTCATGCATTCGGCTCAACAAACCTATAGATCCCTTATCAAGTAACCTATTAACTCAGAAGGGCTCATTTAATTATCAACTAGGGATGTATCTTCTTGGATGATGTTGACACTATATGTGTAGTTGAGAAAGCTCTTAAGTTATTCCATTAATTGTGCATGGGATATTAATTAAAAGCAACAAAATAAACTAGAAATATAATTTTTCTAAAAGTAAATCGAACCATACAATGGTTGCTATGGGTAACTGATCAATGAAACAACAATGTTTGTGGGTAACTATTCTACTAGTATTAACTATACCACAACCTATTAGAGACAACTTATCTTAACAATTATTAACAATTAATCATATCAATCTAAATCAAAGAAATTATCTTGACAATTTAATCTACGAATTAAACAATCATCTAACTATAATTAATAGTAATAACCTATGCTATGGAGAGAGTTATGTTATTTCAAGTGGCCCTTGCTTGAGTGTTATAACCTCAACTATCAATAATCTATTTTTAACTTAGAACAACATTATCAACATTCATCATTTTTTGTAGATTTAGAAGGAATGAAAGAAATACAAGCAGAGATATAGAAGCTGCAAATATTTTATTCAAAAGCTAATACATGCTTCTCCATTCATTCATTCTAATACATTTACATATATATATGATTTTTATTTCCTACATTATAGGAAACCTCTCCCTAACTATACGATTTGTTCTAACAACTCTCTTCCCTATAATCTTTCGTACAACAAACCATACTAACAATATAATACTCTAATAATAACACAAATTTGGTTGTCAACAACTTTATATGTAATCTAAATACTAATATGAACACTAGAATTTCCAGCATTCCCCCCCTTAGTGTGAACATGGTAAAAACTCACACTACACCTGCAGTAAGCCCGACTCTTCAATCTCATGATCTTGATTCAAACGAAAGGCACCTCCCATCAACCTTTCAAGGTTTTCACATAGGTTTACCACAAATATAGACATGAACAAGAACCCATCAACTGTCTACCTCGTGTCATTTTCTGGATCCTCCCACAAACCCTTTCAAGATCCATGAACTGCATTACTATCCTTGTACATCAGGGAAGTTCTATAGGTGTAAAGAGGAAAAATGAATGCTCTAGGGTTTTCACCCAAGGAATGAAAACCGCTAGAGATATTTTTTCACTTGGGGCCTTTACATTCAAAAGAGGATGAGGAATTCACTAGATCCAGTCATAAATCAAATAAAGATTGAATTCTAAGTGAATTTCAATTGAAGGGGGTTTCCTCTTTTGTGAGTTGAAGTGCTGAAATTAGGTAAAATGTTGAAAAATAAAGGTAAAAGCATGAAAATGGTGAGCTATAGTCGCGGTATTTTTTGTGTGCACCTGGAATTAAGAAATGTGAGTCAACTTGGACCTGCTCCTTGAAAGTGCTCAAAAATTGTCAGGACCGTGGCACAGCACAACGATCCTTCGAACTTTTTGCAACCAAAGAGAGATGATTTGTCACTGTGAATGAAGCCTAAGCTGAGGAGTACAACTCTATACCTGTTCTTGCACACAGAAAAAAAAAAAAAGGGAAATGTGTTGGGAATAGGGGTTTGCCTTAGGTCAAACCCTAGTTTTGGAATTAACCATGTAATTGAAATGATTGAAAGGAAAGGATCTCCTTTTGAGGGAGATGCTAAATTATGACTGTTAATTGAATTATGATACCTCCTTGTGAATTTTTGCTTGCCTCCACATGGAATTAGGGTTTAGAAAGTCTTTAACAAAATAGGATGAATAATGTCCCCTTCAATGCTTGAAACTTGACTTTACTAGATTGCTCCTAAGCTGAAAGAAGATTGATTGTTGCTCAAATGCTCTTGAATGCTTGAATGCTTGGTCTCATGTGTTCTCTTGATGCTCATGTGTTTGATAGATGTTCAAATGAGAGGAGATGTCATCTTTATATACTTGCCAGTCGATGAAATTGGCTAATTTTCCAACATGAGCCAACACAGAGAGGGAAATCCGGCTCAATTTTGAAATAGGACCAAGGGGTCAAATTGGGCCCAATCTAGGGAGGACCATGGTGTGGCACCATGGTCTTGCCCTATTTTGGGGCAGGCATAAGGTGTCAGATGAGGTGCATTTTGAGTTTAGATGGCATTTGTGATGTGCAAGAGCATAATCAGGTCTTCAATTGAGCCAAGGGGTGCAAACACAAAGGTGAAGACCCAAATGCAGTCGAAATTGCAAAGGGTACAATTTTAAGATGCAACAATAGGAATCAAAATACATATCACAAACTTGAAAAACCCGCACTAGAAAAGGTTTCACATTACATTCCATAAGAACACAATGTTCTTAATTGTAGTCAGTGTTATCGATTGATGCCACTCAATCTCAAACAACATAGACAAACTGCCACTGCCACTAGAAGCTACAATGTGAGATTTTCATTTATTCACATAGCCAGGAACACTAAAAAGTGAATATCATGTTGCATACTATTGTCTAGATCTTGTTGCACATGATCACTATTTCCAATGAATGTATTCATTGAACGATCATCTTCCTACAAACTACGACAGTCAGAGGATCACCACAGTCAAAGGACCTTTGTAGTCATTTGCTCTCTGATACAATCATTTTTCTAGCATTCACGCATCATACTAAAAAGAAGAAATTGAAATGCTACCAAAGCTAATAGCAGCGTTGTTGGTGGTGACTGATGAGAGGACACCAAGTGTCCTCCAACCTCCTGTGCCTCCGACCTCGAATTGGTTTTCTACTTAATTAGAAAATTTAGCTTTGAGGCTCATTTTATCAATTTTGAGGTAGGAATATATCCCCCCTTATCTAGATAATTTTGAAGGTGTCGGATTCCACTGATAATGCACCTTAACACTTTGACAAATAGACCCTATTTCAAAGAAAATAACACAAGACACCTTTTGATAGAGATGGACAATATTAAGAGACAAATATCTACAATTACGAAAGAGCATTATAGGGGTGCATGCTATCACTATTCACTCAACACACAAGTATTTTTTGATAGCTTAAATGGACAAAACATGGTACTTTTATGATCTTGTATTTGGTTCATGTTGATAATAGATTAGTGGCACTTCCTTTATACAATGGATATACATCCACTGGTGTGACAAGAACTCTATTGTTAGAACGACATGCCAGATGATCCACCAAACGAGAAAGCTGCCTCACTATGCTACCTACCATTCGAAACAATGATTTGATCATCCCATATACACAAATGAATGATTGTTTTAAGAAATATTAAATCATCATATGTCTACCCTGATACCTAGCAATGAACACTTCAACCTTTCTAAGGATCACGTCCCAACCAAGCCACAAAATAAGAAGCAATGACCAACAACACAAGTCATGATCATGTGAAAGCGACATCCGGAAGCTGCATTATCCAAAAGTGTTATGAGAAAAGGCATACATAAACTATGCGTTGTCTGATAGGTGATACCATCATTTTCATCAAAATCTTCAAACGAACCAAAGAAATCTGAATCGAAAATCATTCATCAATTCTAGAGGATCTGTCATCCAGATCCACACGTCATTGTCTCCCTCTCTACTCGAATGGGTAGAGGAAGAGTCTTCTTCGCATTGATTGAGTCTATGCCATCTTCCTCATCAACACAGTGCAATATGATAGATATCTAATACTGTTGTTGCGAGAGCCAGATCTTCACACTATCCTTTGCTAATCTGGATGCCCAAGATGGAATTTTTCTTCCCAAATCTGCCACCAAATCTTTAAAAAGTATAATCTTCACACTTAGGATGGCCTCATCAACATTTTATCTCTTCCCCACAATCTACTTCACAGGATATGTTTATAGTGCTATGATACCATGAAAGAAATATGGGCAGAGACACTAAAGCTGCAAATATATGTGCTTCTTCATTGATTCATTCAAATATATTTATATATATATATATATGATTTTTATTTCTTACATTATAGGAAACCTCTTTCTAACTATACGAGTTGTTCTAACAAATCACTTTCTTATAATCTTTCGTACAACAAACCATACTAACAATACAATAGTCTAACAATAATACAAAGTTGTTTGTCAACAACTTTATATCTAATCTAAATACTAATGTGAACTCTAATTTCCAACAAGGAATACATAAAACTAGTAAAGTCTTGTTGATCGACAAATATACTAATGTAAAAATCTAATGACTGATTGTTATAACTATTAAGTACCAACTTGCAACTGGTAACTAACATCAACTTTGATAGGATCCCATATTTGTATATAAAATCTTAACAGTTAGATTATTTTTGGACTCTTAACAACTATACTAACAATGTTAATCCTCCCATACTCATGGGGAGAAGACTTATTCTTCAATAAACAACATCAACTCCTAATTAAATAGAGTCAAGAGTATCACAATCCTTCTCGAACTCATACAACATCAAAGAACAACAATGAAAATAGAAAATATGCAACAACAAGCCTTATACTTTGAGGTCATTGTTTAACCACCAAATGCATAATTTTTATGTTGATAATTTTGCATGGTAGTTGTTTTTGTAATAATTCATTTCTATGTAGATATTATCTTATGTGAAATAAGACTTTGATCAATATCGATGCATTAAGCTAGTATCTTTGTCATTATAATAGGATTCTTGTTTTCCATTAGAGGATAGATATTGTGACAAATATAGAAGAAATAATTGTAATATTGTTAGAGATATAAAGAATGCAAATCTATGATACAAGTTAGACTTTCTTTTGTGTGTGTGTGATTCATCCCATCCATAATGTTTGACTTGTTCACATTAGTAAAGATTAAAATTGGTTCAATATAAGAATGCATATGCATAAATATGTGTGTGTGTGTGTGTGTACATACATGGTCTATACGTTCTTTGATAAATATTTGTATAATCATGTTTATGGCTAAAATCTCCTTGATTTTGTTTAAACTATATCCTCATTGAGATATGAATATTGTTTCCTTTATATTACAAAAGAAAATCATGAGACATGTAGATTTAGTTGCGTGAAGTATTATCATCACTTGCACAATCATTTCAAGGAATTTTAGTGGGAGAATAATGAATTAGTTTCATATTGGTGTTCATTTACATGTAAGAAAATGGATAGACATATGCTCTTGAATAATCTTACATGCTCCTCTATGCTCTTATGTGATCTTATGTGCATTTATGTTCTCTTGTATGCTCATAGGTATTTTGGAGTCTTCTTTGGAATGTGTTAGAATTTACAATGAATTTTCTATGTCTTTCCATGTGTTTGAGATGGATCTCAAATTAATGATGTTGCATTAGAATGTAGATATAACATACTACACATAATTTTATCACTCTTGCCAGTATTACTTTCTTGGTCTTCCTCTTGCTAGGTCGAGTATCTTTTGTGTCATGAAATATTTTGGGGAAGTGTAATTACTTAATGGTAGAACAAAAATGCTCCAACAATATTCTCACCCACGATGTACTTTAGGGAGGCAGAGTCTAGGAGTTCCTATCAGGAAGGTCTTCATGATTTGTTCATATATATTCAATGTACTTGACCTTATGGTCTATTGTAAAATATTTTCCTTATGTTCCCCCTCTATTACCTTATAATACTAAATAATCATAACATCGTGTAAACATCATGTCTTTGATCTTGTAAATTTGAACACATGTCATTAATTTATGCTTATTTTGTGTATTTTGTGAATTGTGATCATTTGAAATTATGATGGTCCTCACATTAAGTTGCCCATACTGAAATATATTTTTAAAACATTTAATACCTTTCTAGCACCAATTCTTGGTTGAGCAACACTATAAAAGTGCAAGGGGTTTTCCTTTGTGCTCTAGATTTCACCATATGAATCTATGAGCAAAGATCTGGTTATTATTGTTCTTTAAAAAGTGATAGTCTTTCACTCTATCATTGACCATTTTTGAAGCCTTCCATAAGCTTCTAAACACTATAGACATTATAGGGGTTATTTAATATTTGCTAGTGATAAGATCACAAAAGGGCAGAAATTTCCATAATTTTTCTTTCTTTGGTACAACAAGTTGAACATTGTTTCTCACAAACACTTTCCATGGCTCATCCCCATCTAGTGTTCTAATAATCCATTTTATAGCTAAATTTATTCCATGATTTTTTAGGTCCTTTAGACCTAAACCTCCTTGGATTTTCTCCCTATACCACCAGTCCCATATGACTAAGTGCTTTTTCCTTTTTCCTTTTACATGTGACAATAGGAAGCATCTACTTTTCTTTTGGATATCATGGATTTGGTAACTACTAAAAATCCAAACAAAAGCATAATATAGGTTGTAGGAAGATAAGATCTTTTCAAATTTTAATATTGCCACCTAGGGATAAGAACTAATTATTCAACGCATCCAAATTCTTATCAAGCTTTGTTTTAATCTACATCCATGTATCTTTTAGATTGGGACTAATTGTAAAAGGAATCCCAAAGTACCTTATTTTCTTTTGAGGACCACTCCATTTGAATTTATACTTCTAGAACCAAACTAGGGGGTTCCTATTCAATCCAAGCATAATCAAAGTAGCATTGCAGACTTTAGCACTTGAGGATATACAAAAAAAAGTCAAGTTTTTTAACCAGTTTATCCACAATCCTCTCCTCCATCTTAATAAAAAGTGTTGTGCCATCAACAAATTGAATTTTGAGCAGCTCTTTATTGTTAGGAAGTACTACACCCTTAATGATGGGGGTAATGACAAATTTCCTTAATAGATAATGCATGAGATTTAAGGAAATTATAGAGAGATGGGGCCAAGAGGCAAAATTTACTAATTGATCTCTCTAAAATAATGTTGGTTGAAAATTTTGCAAACTAGGTGAATTTGCAAAATTGTGGTTTCAACCACAGTGTGTGAGATTTAATCACTCCTAATTTCTAAGGGAAGGCTTCCCCTTTAACTTACTACTCTATCTTTCTAAAATAAGATACAACATTCAATTTCTAATCTAAATTTGGATGGTGCATCATCTTATCCTCTTTTTCAGAATAGATGTTATTCTCTCCTCTTTCTTCAGGAAAGAATTTACAATATAGAGCTACAATAATTCTTACAATTTCAACATTATAAATTAACTCAAACTGTAAGAATGATCAAAATACAGATAAGTAAAGAAGCAAAATTTCTATAAAGGCCCAAATTCCTTTGTTGCTTCTCTGGGACAGGAAAGAGTGCTTAAAGTAAAAGTCTTAAAAAATATCGATGTCCTATCAACCTTTCTTCAAATAGTTTCTTCTATAACCCACTGTATTAAGTTAAGATATTCAAAGTAAAGTACAAAGTATTTATCTTTATATCCTATTACAACTTTAAACAATATTTCTCCAAAATGATGAAATGAAGCTCAAAGTCTTCAAATTAAGATTTGCACAAAGTCTTCAAGGTGTTATCTTATTATATTTCAGCTAACTTTTATCTTGGAAATACCAATATGAAGCTCAAAGTCTTCAAAATGATATCACATTCATTAATTCCTAATTCTATTAACAAGAGCTGAAATATGACACAAAGTTCACAAACCAACAATTGTTTCTACTCCAAACCCTGAGACTCACCAGCCCCTCCCTAACAACCTTGATCCTTCTTCCAATCTACTCAACCCTCATAAGGAGGTGGTCACTGGTGTGTTGGCTTTAGCCCAGGACAGGGTCGTTGATATGTTCAAGATCTTCAAATGGATATTCCATGAGATTAAGGATGTGCAGTTGAAGCAGAGGGCGAGTAGCGGCAATATTGACATGATGAAAGACAAAATCATGCAATTGGAGAAGTTTCAAATTGCGGATGAGCCTAGCCCTAGATCTTTGAAAGACAAGGCATTGGCTATTGATTGCATCAAATCTACTATGGAAGCTTCTGATGAGTTCAACAAGGGATATGAGACTAGGATGGCTGCATAGGAAGATCAAGTGAAAAGAATCAAGGAATCCATTAAGACTATGGTTAATAATAGTTGTGGAGTATTAAGTGCCACTGTTGATAGCTTTAAAAACACCATAATTAGTCTCAAGGACCAGTTTCAATTGAAGGAGGGTGTGGAGATTGATACTTTTGAGCAGGATGCTACTTATGGACCAAGAAAAAGGACCAGAGGTATTTTGAAGAGAAAGGTTGCGGTTCCTCCTCCTGATTTTCAAAGGTTGAAGAAAACCACCAGTACCATGAGGGATATCGAAAAAGAAATGGAGCAATCCATGCAGCTACATGATTAATGTTGTCCTTTTGCAAGTTTTGTGTTGGTGCTCTGTTGGTTAGTATGTTGGTTTTGTCTGTTTAGTTCTCAGTTCGTCCTTTTTTGTCTTGCCCCGAGTATTTATTGTTCTATATGTTTATGAGGGGATTTTTTCATCAGTTCTATGTTTTGGCTTAATGCCTTGTTAAGTCAAAACCTTCTCTCAAGTTAAAGGGTTTCGGGGTCCCTTCAAAACCTTTTTTTTCTCTAACTAAAAACAATTGTTTCTACTCTTTAACAATATCTCCTCAACTACACCTTTACTTGAGAAAAATAAGAATTTACAACATGAATGGCATAAGAACAAGTTATCACCATAAATCACAATGAATTCAACACAAATTCTGAATGCTAAAGCTTTCTTCTTATTTGATCAAGTTTGCAAAATAACAATAGGAACACAAAGTTTCACTTTTTCTCTTCACTTCGGTAGAGTTTTGTTGCATATAGATTAAAGATTCTAGATCTTAGCTACATATTACAAAGAGCAACCTCATATATAAAGGTGAGGTGCAATGAGCTAATCTACGAAAACTATGACTAAATCAAAAAAGAGTCATATTTGACTTAGAACTTGTGCATATTCTAGATGGAAAAAATTGAATACAAAATGACACTTGAGGTGTCAATTGACATTACAATATGCCACTAAACTAGAGATGCATAAAAATGACTAAGTGTCTGGAGCCTCGTCTTATTCATCATTGTCTCCATTTTTCTTCAATAAATCTTCATATTGTCACAAGGTAGCCTGTATTTCACAGTGATTTGGTCCCAATGTGCTAAATCTGGCATCTAGAGTGGAGTTGCATAAATGGATTTGAAGAATTCCTAGAGTTGGATAAAAAAGACCAAAGATGTGGTTCATGAAGTGCATGTTCGCATTTTGGCATTAAGTTGTCATTGATGTCAACTGGCATGATGGATATTCACATGAGTGTGAGCAGAAAGAATGAAGGCTTACCGGTAAGGCATAAACCGGTCTAAAGGATAGTTGTTGTTTATGATGAAGAGGCAGAATGTTAAATTTGTCTCAAACCACTTGAGGTGAAGATGTGTTACCAGTATAGTGTGCACTACCGGTTAGCAGAAGAAGAAGGCTTTACTAGTAAAGGTGTGTACCGGTATGAGTTTGTTGAATGTTCAATTTTGAATCGACTATGTGTCGGTGAGCAGAGTGATTGACCATGGTGATACCATGTGGAGCCGAGTTGGCAAATAGGAAGAGGTTGATAAAACCATCATCGACGCAATTGGTGAAACTGTCTATCAATAAAAATGAAACAACCACAAATCATGGGATTGTATCTAACTGTTGCGGCTCGAGAAAAAAAGAATGACAGAGGAAGATCAGGGAGTAGTTGGTGCCTAGATCAATGCAAAGGAAATCCGATTCAGAAATACTTTGAAAAGGAAATAGATGAAGCGTTTTATGTGTCGATAGATTTCAAGGTAGGAGATCTTGTTCGAGATTGCTATTTTTAGTAAATATGCATTTGATAATGGAAAACATGTATAGATGCATCCTTGAAGGATAGGTGATCGATCCAAGACAAGCTAGATAAGATCTCATGAAGATTGTGTTGGGAAGAGGAAACCCTAACCGCTCTGAAGTTTGAATTGCTTTCTGGCGGGAAATCACGAGAAAAAAAGAGGAGGGATCGAGACAGAGCAAGAAAATGTTGTGGATCAGAGGAAGTGAAAAGAGAGTAATTAAAAGAGAATAATTTCCTACCTTAGAAATAGTTCTAAAAAAGTTTCAGTGTATGTGGAAAAGCATACCGGTGAGAGGATTCTATCGGCATAACTAGAGTTTTGCATTTGAGCCTAACCGACAAGGTGTGGCAGAGCAGGCAGCATCCAAGTGTGACACAATGTGTTGAGAGATTGTGTGAGAGAGGGAGAGAAAGATAACAAAGGCCAAGAATCGGAGAAAGTAATCTCACAACTAGTAGTGTGAGATTCAGTGGAGGAGAAAAGACTATCAAATGGTAATGAGTTATTTGATCAAAGAGCTGCAGAATTCATTTGTAACAAGAAGCCTTAATTGTATTCAAATAGTATTTCAATATACATCACCAAGTTGAAGCTTGGTGCAGGAGTTTGTGGTCCTTGGGTTGGTGCCCTAAAAGTGTAGGGATTGGTGCTCCTTGGGTTGGTGCCCTAAAAGTGCAGGGGTTGGTGCTCCTTGGGTTGGTTCCCTAAATCTTTGTAATTCGGTGTTTTACCTATGAGGCTGGATTGGAGCAGTAGTCTCCAGCAACTTTTCTCACTAAGTTTTTTTCCACATTGGGTTTTCCTCATAAATTTGGTGTTGAGAGTTACATTTGTGTGAATGATCTCTTTGGCTTTCTTTCTTGTTCTACCAGTTTGATTGTTCAGTGTTTAAGTGCATAATTGATATTCTAAAGTTTATTTGAAAGTCAAAAAGTTCAAGAACCATTTATTCACCCCCCTCTCAGTGGTACTCTATGTTCAATATTTTCTATCAGAGCCAAGTTCCTGGTTATCTTTAAACCTTGGGTAGATTCTAGACTTTGAACACAATGGCAAGAAATGAGTCCACTTCCTCAAAATCCCCCATGTTTGATGGATCCAACTATGTCTTCTAGAGAAGAAGAATGCAGACCTATATTTCCTCCCTGGGTTTTGATGTGTGGATGTCTGTCAAGAATGGGTATGTTGTTCCTAATGCTCCTCCCACTGATCCAGATGCCAAAAAGGAGTATGAGAATAATGCAAAGGCCAAACATGCTATCTTGTGTGGACTGTGTGATTACGAATTTGTCAAAGTCATGCATTGTGTTTCATCAAAGGAGACTTGGGACAATTGCAAAGGTTGTTTGAAGGAGATGCAAAAGTCAAAGAAGCCAAGCTGCAAACACTAAGGGGACAACTTGAAAGCATCATAATGAAAGATGATGAAAATATTGCAGACTATCTTCATAGATTTGGTGAAACTGTGAATACTATTAGAGGACTTGGAGAAGAGATTGCAGATGAGATTCTTGTCAAGAGGGTACTTAGATATCTCACACCCAATTACGATACTAAGGTGTCTTCCATAGAAGAAGCCAAGGATCTAAAGATTTTTACAATGGATGAGTTATTTGGCTCTTTGACAGCCCATGAGATGAGAACAACATGTGATGCTTCCTCAAGGAAAGAAGCAGCATTCAACATCACCAAAAAGAGCAAAGAAGCAACTACTCATAAACAATCTAGTGAAGACTCTGATACACAGGTAGCAAAAAATTTCAGGAAGCTCAAAAGAGGATCCGGTCGGTACAAAGGAAAGCTACCACTTAAATGTTTCAACTGTGGGAAGGTAGGACACTTTGCTGCTAATTGTCCTCACAAAGAAACCTATGGAGATGAGTCAAGAGAGTTCAGAAGATCTGTTAGCAAAGACAGAGAAAGGAATGATTCTCAGCAAGGAAGGAGAGGCTACTAGAACCAAAACAACCTATATACTATTGAGGATGACACAGCAGATGAAGAAAATGCATCAAAAGATTATTACCATGAGAAAGACAAAAAAGTCAATCGCTTCATTGCACTTGATAAACCAATTGATGAAGATGAGGAAGAGGAGGATATTGAAGCTGAAGTGGATTTGGAGAGCGAACTTATCAGTGCTCTTGAGGAATTGATTAAAACAAGAAGAGAACTAAAGAGGGTTAATCTTGTTACAGTAGATGAACAAGATCTCTTGAAGCAATCCCTAGATGAGTCCAGTCAAGTTATATCTATCCTAAAATTGCAATTGGAAGAAACTAAGAGGATATATGAAGCTACATCCTATGATCTGACAAAGAAGGAAAAGGAGCATCAAGAGTTGGAAGCAAAAATAGTAAAGCTCATAAAGGAGCTTGAAGAAAGTAAAGGAGCAAGTATGAAGGCAGCACCGAGGCCTTAAACAAGATGTTGAGCAAACAGAAGCAATCCAAAGACACTGGTGGCTTAGGCTTTGAAGAAGGTCAAAGTTCAACCCACAAAGATAAATCTGGCAAAGAAATAATTTTCACCTCTTCAATCAAGGGTGAAGAAAAGAAGGCATTCATTGTAGGCAAGGATACCGATAAAAAGACATGCAAATGTTGTTGGAAATCGCCACTCAAGTCAGTATACAGCAATGAACCGAAGGTCACACTTCTTGTACCAACATGCAGATCCAAGGAGAAATGCAAGAGTTGACCGTGAAGGATCCACCAGACTCAACAACATGAAGGGAAGACCCCCAATGAGGCAGTTCCATTTAGGATCAAGGCAACCTAACCGGTATGTTTCAAACTTTCATGGTTATTGTTACCGGTGTAACAAATTTGGGCATAGAATAGCTGACTATAGATTAATAAATAAGCCCTCTATGAGTTATGAAAGTAGAAATCCATTTAATGCACTCTGGGATATGAATGTTGTTTGTTATCAGTGTAATGGATATGGTCATAATAGTTTTGAATGTAGGAAGAATAAACCGGTACCCTACAATAATTTTAAGGATGTTCCTTTAAATGAAGATGTAAAATGCTATAACTGTCAGGAGTTTGGACACATAGCAAAGTTATATAAAAACTGGAAGATCAAGTAGAAGAAGACAAATCTAGATCAAGAGTCGGTAACTGAACATGAGCACAATATAGCAACCGATAAGAAGAAGGAGACCAAACCTATTTTGGTTGAGAATGAAAAGGAAAAGGCAAAATCAAGTCTTATCATGCAGACTGCCCTACATGCTAAGAGGAAAAATCTATTGGTTGTAGATAGTGGTTGTTCCAACCACATGATTGGTGACAAAAAGAAATTCATCAAACTTGAAGATTGGAATGGTGGATCAATAAGGTTTGGAGACAATTCTTCCATCAAAATAAAGGGAAAAGGAACTCTAAGCATTGATGGAAAACAGAAGGCACATGATGTATATTATGTGGAAAGCCTAAATCACAATCTGTTGAGTGTAATTCAGATGTGTGACAAAGGTTACAAATTCACCTTTGACTCAACTAGTTGCCAAATAAAGAAAGACAGTACCGGTAAAGTTGTAGCAGAAGGAAAGAGAACGGATGGAAACATTTATAATCTGAAAGAATGCTATGAGTCCCAATGTATGTTAGGACAAGTAGATGAAAGTTGTCTATGGCACCAAAGATTAGGCCACATAAGCTTTGACAACCTAGTGGCAGTAAGCAAAAAGAGGTGTGTGAGGAATATTCCACCCATCATCAAACCGTAAGCACATTTTGTGATGAATGTGTAAAAGGTAAGCAAACTAAAGTGAGCTTCAAGACAAAAGAGCACAACACCTCAAGACCACTTGAAATTATGCATACAGATCTATGTGGTCCAACTAGGACAACTAGGACAAGAGCACTTGCAGGTAAAAGATACTTTATGCTCTGCATTGATGATTGCTCAAGAATGACATGGGTCACCTTCCTGCAAGATAAATCAAAAGTATTTGAAAGATTCAAGATCTTTCAGAATATGGTGGAGAAAGAAAGTGGGTGCAGGTTAAAATGCCTAAGATCAAACTGGGGTGGAGAGTTTACATCAAATGAATTTGAAGCTTATTGTGAAAAACATGGAATTAGAAGGCAATACTCTGCTCCTAGGACACCACAGCAAAATGGTGTGGTAGAAAGGAAGAACATGACAGTCAAGGAGATGACCACAACCATGTTAAATGAGGCCAGTCTGTTGTAGACATATTGGAAAGATGTTGTTCATACTATTACGTATACTTTAAATTGGGTTCAATTAAGAACAAACAGCAAGATGACACCTTATGAGTTGTGGTATGACCAGAAGCCATCACTCAAATACTTCAAAGTATTTGGAAGCAAGTGCTTTATCAAGAAAGATATGGATGGTCTAGGAAGTTTTGACTCCAGGAGTGATGAAGGAATCTTCCTTGGTTACTCATCAAACAGCAAGGCCTACAAATGCTACAACAAAAGACTAAGAAGAATCATTGAGAGTGTGCATTTAAAAGTTGATGAGGATATGCACAAAGGATGTCAACCACATATCAACTGGTATGATAACTCTGGTGATGAAGATTATGAAGCTCAGTCAGGCATTGAACCTGAGGAGGCATCTAAGAAGGGTCCCAACTGGTATGTATAGTTGAATCACCCAGAAGAGAAAATTTTGGGAAATAAGAGTGATGGTCTGTAGAGTAGAAGAAGACTTGCTCGGAATGATGAACAAGTCAACCTATGCCTCATGACTGAAGTTGAACCCAAAAAATTTAATGAGGCAAGAAAAAGACAAGAATGGATGGATGCCATGGAAGAAGAACTGCAACAAATTGAGAAGAACAAGACTTGGGAATTAGTCCCTAGACTAGAAGACAAGAACATCATTGGCACTAAATGGGTCTACCAGAACAAGATGAATGAATAAGGTAGGATTGTTAGGCATAAAGATATACTAGTGTGCAAAGGATACTCTCAAGTAGAGGGGATTGACTTTGAAGAAACATTTGCATCGGTAGCTAGATTAGAAGCAATTAGAATGTTTCTAGCCTACTCTGCCTACAAGGGCTATAAAGTATACCAAATGGATGTAAAATTTTCCTTTCTAAATGGAAATTTGGAAGAAGAAGTGTACATGGAGTAACCCGAAGGGTTTCTGCTACATGATGATGAGACATTTGTGTGCCAGTTAAAGAAGGCCTTCTATGGTCTAAAGCAAGCTCCTAAAGAATGGTATTCAAGATTAGATCAGTACCTAAAGGAGCAAGGATTCAAAAATGGAAGTGTTGATAGCAATTTGTACATAAAGAAAGATGGGAACCACATGATCATTGTGGTTGTATATGTAGATGACATTATCTTTGGACGTAACAAGGACACCCTCTGCAAAGAATTTGTTGATCAGATGCAGTCAGCATTTGAGATGTCAATGCTTGGTGAATTGACTTACTTCCTTGGTTTGTAGATATTACAGCAAGATAAAGGAATCTTTATCTCATAAATCAAGTATGCAAAGGAGATGTTGAAAAAATTCCAACTGGAAGATTTTAAACCAGTAAGTACCCCCATGGTGACCGGCAGCAAATTGAGAAAGAATGATGAATCATCGGTGGTGGATCAGACTCTATATAGATCCATGATAGGCATTCTATTGTATCTAACTGCTCCAAGACCGGATATAGTCCAGACAGTATGCATGGTGGCTAGATTCCAAGCTGCACCAAAGCAGTCACATATGAATGTTGTTAGCAAAATTTTTAGGTACCTAGAAGGGATGCTCAGCTATGGTTTGTGGTATCCTAAACAAGGAAATTTTATCTTGGAAGCATACACTGATGTTGATTAGGTAGGTTGCATTGATGATAGAAAGAGCACAAGTGGTGGTGCATTCTTTCTAGGTGACCGGCTGGTCTCATGGCATAGCAAGAAGCAAGACGCAGTCTCTCTATCTACTGCTAAAGTTGAATACATTGTTGCTGCTACATGTTTCTCTCAGGTGCTTTGGATGAAGCAAAGTCTCAAAGACATACAGGTGGACATCACTGATCCTATTCTCATCCAGTGTGACAATTCGAGTGCAATCAACATAACAAAGAATCCAATCATACATTCCAGAACAAAGCACATTGCTATCAAGTATCACTTTCTCAGAGAGAAGGTTGAAGGACAGGAGGTAAGGACGGATTATGTTCCTATTGGCGAACAAGTAGCAAACATTTTCACCAAACCATTATCGGTAAGCACTTTTGAGTGCCTCCAACACAAGTTGGGAGTTGTGTCATCTGTCTAGGAAGGCTTTATGTAGTTCAGGGGGAGTTGATAGCAGTCAAAAGGGGGAGCTTGGTATGGATCAAAGGGGGAGTTCACAACACCCTTTGTCATTGTGTCAAAGGGGGATAAATGTACTGGTATAGAGTGCCTTGCGAGAAGTTGACATCAATGCCAAAAGAGGAGATTGTTGGCATTTTGGCATTAAGTTGTCATTGATGTCAACCAGCATGATGGATATTCACATGAGTGTGAGAAGAAAGAATGAAGGCTTGCCGGTAAGGCTAAAACCAATCTAAAGGATAGCTGCTTGTTTATGATGAAGAGGAAAAATGTTAAAGTTGTCTCAAACCACTGGAGGTGAAGATGTGTTATTAGTATAGTGTGCACTACCGGTTAGCAGAAGAAGAAGGCTTTACCAGTAAAGGTGTGTACCGGTATGAGTTTGTCGAATGTTCAAGTTTGAACCGACTCTGTGTCAGCAAGCAGAGTGATTGACCATGGTGATGCCATGTGGAGCCAAGGTGGCAAATAGGCAGAGGTCAATAAAACCATCATCGACACGATTAGTGAAACTATCTGTCGATAAAAATGAAACAACCACAAATCATGGGATTGTATCTGATCATTGCGGCTCGAGAAAAAAAGAATGATAGAGGAAGATCAGGGAGTAGTTGGTGCCTAGATCAATGCAAAGGAAATTTGATTCAGGAAGACCTCGAAAAGGAAACAGCTGAAGCATTTTATGCATCGACAGATTTCAAGGTAGGAGATCTTGTTCGAGATTGCTATTTTCAGAAAATATGCATTGGATAATGGAAATCGTGTATAGATGCATCCTTGAAGGACAGGTGATCGATCCAAGACAAGTTGGATCAAATCTCACAAAGATTGTATCAGGAAGAGGAAACCCTAACCGCTCCGAAGTTTGAATTGCTTTCTGGCAGGAAATCACAGGAAAAAAAGAGGAGAGCTCAAGACAGAGAAAGAAAATGTGGCTAAGAAGAGGAAGTGAAAAGAGAGATTTAGTAAAAGAGAAGAATTGATATCCTTAGAAATAGTTCTAAGAAATTTGCAGTGTATGTGAGCAAGCATACCGGTGAGAGGATTCTACCGGCATAACTATAGTTTTGCATTTGAGCCTAACCGGCAAGGTGTGGCAGAGTAGGTAGCATCCAAGTGTGGCACAGTGTGTTGAGAGACTGTGTGAGAGAGGGAGAGAAAGATAACATAGGCCGAGAATCAAATAAATTAATCTCACAACCGGTAGTGTGAGATTCAGTGGAGGAGAAAAGATTGTCAACCAATAGTGAGTAATTTGATCAAAGAGCTACAGAATTCATTTGCAACAAGAAGCCTTAATTGTATTCAAATAGTATTTCAATATACATCGCCAAGTTGAAGCTTGGTGTAGGGGTTGGTGCTCCTTGGGTTGGTGCCCTAAATCTTTGTAATTCAGTGTTTTACCTTTGAGGCTGGATTGGAGCAGTAGTCTCCAGTAGCTTTTCTCACTGAGGTTTTTCCCACATTGGGTTTTCCTCGTAAATCTGGTGTTGAGAGCTACATTTGTGTGAATGATCTCTTTGGCTTTCTTTCTTGTTCTACCAGTTTGATTGTTTAGTGCTTAAGTGCATAACCGATATTCTGAAGTTTATTTGAAAGTCAAAAAGTTTAGGAACCACTGATTCACCCCCCTTTCAGTAGTTCTTTGTGTTCAACAGTGCATTTCAGACTTATAAGTCCAATTTTCATTCGGGGAGGGTCAACAATCATAAAGGTGCATATCGGACTTATAAGTCTTAAATGCACTTATGGAAATGACGAAGGAAATAAATATTGTTGTTGGTGTGAATCGAGGTTATAACCCCGATTTACACCTAAGAAAGAATCATGGTGCAAGAATGTCCAAAAGAAATATACAAGGAAGGCTTGGAGGAAAAATTGCAAAAATTGAGAGGGGAACCAAAGGTTATGGATGTCCAGAGGTGGATGGGAGTTCAACAAAAGGCAGACGGGAGAAGGTGTTGTAAAAAATTATAGAAGTGGACAATCAAGATGGAGGTTTGGAAATTTGGATGTGTGTGGGAATTCCTCAAAGAAGGATGCAGGAAGAGCTTGCAAAATAAGATGAGGGAAGTGAATGAAGTGAAGGGAGAGTAGGGAACTAGAGGTTATGGATGTCTAGAGGTGGGTAGTAGTTCTACAAAAGGGAGATAGGAGATGGTACAATCAAAATTATAGAAGTGGATTGTGGAAGTGGACAATTGAGATGGAGGTTGGATATTTGGATGTGTAAGGGAATTCCTCAAAGAATGATGAAAGAAGAGGTTGCAAATAGGTGAGGGAAGTGGATGAAGTGAAGGGAGAAAATATTTGAATCTACTTTGAGATTTCACAAAATGGGGGAGAAGGAAGAGTGGAAAAGAAAATGGAGTCCAAAGGTGGAGTAAATGTTCATATGCACATCAAATTTATGTAAATAGAGTGTAACTATCCAAGGGATTGATCTTAATTGATTAAAATGTTTGGGTTTTAAATATGGAGACCCAAGTTCAATTCCCCACTGGAAGATCTAAAGTGGAATTCCAATTTATGACTCTTGGTCTTCCATATTTGGCTTCTAATATGGAGACCTAGTTTCTAAAAAAACGTGGATTTCTAAGTAGTGGCTCTTGGTCTTCCATTGGTGATTTCTAGAATGTTTGCTCATAAGGAGGTTGTATTGGTCTTATATTTATGCTCGTGTGAGTAAGATATTTGTAATCGGTATGTAATTCAAAATGTAGAGTGGAACAAAAGGAAGTGCAAAAAGGAAGGTTAAACCAAAACAAGATATCGAGTTGCTAAAAATGTCCTAATATCCACTAAAATTTTGAAACTCCATAGAAACATAAGAAATCAACTAAAAAACCCAAACTTGGGATCTTGGGAACTTCTAGCAATCGATAGGGACATGAAGGATGATGAAGAACAATACTTATGAAAATTAGACCAAGGGAGACATTCAAATTCTTCTTAAATCCTTTATATATGATTAGAAAATGAGGCCATCTACAAAACAAGACCAAGAGTCAAGCAAATTTTGGCACTGTAAAGTTGGGAAACTGATACGAATCTGAAGAATGATGAAGAACAGTACTTATACAAATTAGACCAAGGGAAACTCATTCAAAGTTTTCTCAAATCCATTAGAAAATGAGGCCAAATCTACAAAACAAGACCAAGATTTAATAAAATTTTGGCACTATAAAGTTGGCCAACTGATGGGGACATGAAGGATGATTAAAATAATACTTATGCAAATTAGACCAAGGGGGACGCATTCAAATTTTTCTTAGATCCACTATAGATTAAAAATGAGGCGAAATCTACAAAACAAGACAAAGAGTTAAGCAAATTTTGACACTGTAAAGTTGGGCAACTAACACAGATATGAAGGATGTTGAAGAACAATATACTTATGCAAATTAGACCAAGTAGGGACCCATTCAAACTATTTTTAGATCCACTATATATGACTAAAAATGAGGCCAAATCTACAAAAGTCGGCCAATATTTAAGCAAATTTTGGCACTATAAAGTGTTAATGTTTGTAGCTTCAGTCAAATGATCATTTAGAATACATATAATATATGTTGATTAATAATAATATATTATTATGTTATATTATTATATTATTATTAATATACTATATTATTCTAAATTAATAATTGATTGATGAAACATTATAATATTGATTAAATTATTATAATTAAAGGAGAGACATGTTCATTCAAGGACATGCCTCTCTAAAGGAATATATATAGTATAATGTTATTCAATTTGAGAACACATAGAATTCCAAGAATGCAAGTATCAGATTGAATCAAATATATACATTAAAATACATCCAATAAAACCTGGGAAAATCAACATGGTATCAAAGCTCAGGCCTGTGAAGTTTAATTTGGAGGTTAGAGAGGGTTGGAGAATTCAGTTTTTTTTTAGAATTTTCAGTCTGAAATATGCCATTGTACGGCCCTTGGTTGGCCTCAAAATGAGGACTACAATATATGAATGGAAATATTTGTGTTTCTAGTTTTCAAATATGTTTATCGCATCAAATTTGATTCAATTTTGTGCAAGATATGACAACTTTGGTGCAGGTCACTTGAAACCCTACGTAGGGTTAGCAGTTTTGGGAAAAATGTAATAACTTTTGTTTTAACTGTTGGATCTGGCTATAACCTGGAGGAAATGTTTGTAATTAGATTTTCTAACATCTCATTGAAGAGATTGGATAGATTTTTTAAATTGAAAAAGTTATTAACGACTGTGTGTGGCAGATCATAATGAAAGTGTTGATCAAAATTATGAAAATGTTCTACATCATTCAAAGGGAATTATGATGAGAGATGATTCATGCGTGAAATTTCTTATATGGGCTCACCTTATGAAAGGAAATGTTTTAAACTTAAGATAAGTATTCCATTTTTTATTAAGGCACATGAATTATTGAGTTTGTAATTTATGCTATAATATTGGCTAGTAAAATATTGTATGCTTCTATCATTGGTATTTTTTGTTCGAGATAATTTAGTTTATGAGCTATTTGTAATCTCTCTCTGACATACCTTTAGGATGAAAGCACAATAAAACTGAATTAAAGGGAGAAATAAATTGATGCTTATAAACAAATTGATGATTGAGACCAAATGCAGAGGGAGTCTGACATTTCAAAAGAGGACAAGAGGTTGATACAAGAACTTGAGCTTCAGAGGGAGCAGATGGTTCAATCAACTTGTGACAATTTCGATCATAGTGAATGAGAGGGATTTTCACTATTGAAGGTGAAACACTATGAGGTCAAACTTGATTCAATTGATTATTATACTAATGAAATCATTTAATGCCTTATGGGCCCTGTGTAAATCATAAGGAAGTGACGACTTCCAAATGATTTCCACTTGTATTTTTGAGGTTATTGGAAGGTGATGATCTTACAATAAATTGAGCTTGTGGATAGAATTGCCGACAGAGGCAATCCACATGAGAGCTCGTGGATAAAATCGCCGACTGAGGCAATCCACGTAAGAGCTTGTGGATAGAATCGTCGACTGAGGCAATCCACTTAAGAGCTTCTGGATAGAATCGCCGACTGAGGCAATCCACGTGAGAGCTCATGGATAGAATCGCCGACTAAGGCAATCCACATAAGAGCTTGTGGATAGAATCGCCGACTGAGGCAATCCACATGAGAGCTCATGGATAGAATCGTTGACTAAGGCAATCCACATAAGAGCTTGTGGATAGAATCGCCGACTGAGGCAATCCACGTGAGAGGTCATGGATAGAATCACCGACTGAGGCAATCCACACAAGAGCTTATGGATAGAATCGTCGACTGAGGCAATCCATGTGAGAGCTCATGGATAGAATCATCGACTGAGGCAATCCACGTAAGAGCTTGTGGATAGAATCACTGACTGAGGCAATCCACGTGAGAGCTCATGGATAGAATTGTCGATTGAGGCAATCCACACAAGAGCTTATTGATACAATTGCCAGTAGAGGCAATCCACGCAAGAGCTTGTGAATAGAATCGCCGACGGAGGCAAATTCACACCTTGAGACTATGGTCCCCTGTGATGAGCATCATATGGTTGCTGCAAATACTCCCAATATCATGAGATGATATTTTTGAGTTATGGTAAATATCATGTGCCTTGATATTCTTGTTTATACCATACTTCTTGATATCATAGTGAGATAATATTTTCTCTATTCCATAATTAATCTAGACTTAATGCATTTGCATTGATTTTATCTTCCCTAGCTAAGAGGGAGTGTTAATGTTTGTAGCTTCAGTCGAATGATCATTTAGAATACATATAATATATGTTGATTAATAATAATATATTATTATGTTATATTATTATATTATTATTAATCATATAAAATTTAATATTCAATATTAATCTATTTTATTATTCTAAATTAATAATTGATTGATGAAACATTATAATATTGATTAAATTATTATAATTAAAGGAGAGACATGTTCGTTCAAGGACATGCATATATATATATATATAGTATAATGTTATTCAATTTGAGAACACATAGAATTCCAAGAATGCAAGTATCAGATTGAATCAGATATATACATTAAAATACATCCAATGAAACCTGGGAAAATCAACATAAAGTTGGGCAATTGATATGGATATGAAGGATGATGAAGAACAGTACTTATGCAAATTAGACCAAGGGAGACCCATTCAAATTTTTCTTAGATCCATCATATATGATTAAAAATGAAGACAAATCTACAAAAGAAGACTAAGATATAAGCAAATTTTGACACTAAAAAGGTGGGCAACAACAAATCCTTAACTCTAAACTGAAATCCATTATTTGTACAACTTAAGCTCATACTCCCAATACCAAAATGTTGCTATAATGACTTAAAGATTATTTATTTCCATTTTTTAAAAACACAATTATTTAGCTAGAGTCATGTAATTTCCGGACGCATCTATTCAGGCTCCAAAAGTGACATGTCGTACCAACAACATGCATCAACATACATGTCTGAGACATGCATACCATGCCAATTTGTCACAGCAGCCAAACCCACAGTTAAGATGTGGACTTGTCGTGGACATACCAGTTTCAATCATCGGGGCCCATGCGAAACTACGTGGAAATGCCGAAGGAAGACTGCGGCTCGCTTACTGCTTAGCAGGGGTGTTGTGCATAACATGCACATTAAAAGCCATGAAAAAGAAACAACCGCCAGTGACTATAGAAACCGTGTTCGGACGGCATACCAGTAGGAAAAAGAGGGTGTGAGATTCAAAAAAAGCCATAAAATTAAAAAACCAACGGCTATTTAAGAAACCGCGTTCAGAAGGTACTGGCGGGAAAAAGAGGGCATTGCTTTCAAAATATGTACCTTCGTCAAAAAACGTCTTGCCATTTTGTACCTAACATGGAAAAAAGAAGACTAATACATGATTAAAACATTATTGTTGAAGGGCAGGCTACGAGTCATTGTTGAAGTGCTATTGTTGAAGAAGCAGGTTGCGACTCATTGTTGAAGGGCTCTTGTTGTAGAAGCAAGCTGCATTGTTGAAGGGCATCTGATTATTGAAGAAGGCTACATTTTTTAAGGGCGTGAGGTATGTGGAAATCGGCCTCTACAATTCATCTTTTTCCTGTTTGTGTTTGGATATGTAGTGTGAAAAATTGCTTGTTTTGGAGGTAGAATAGGGAGAAAATTTGCTTGTTTTGGAGGCAGAATAGGGAGAAAATTTTCTTGTCTAACCGTGCATTAGGGTTAGATACCGTGCGGGATGCATTTTTGCTGGCTCCAAAAATCCTTACATCGTGACTCTCGACTAAAAATCCATGTAGTCCGGTAGTGGGTCGGCCTTTTTAATCGTAGGTTGTGCGGTTGCGGTTAAGCCAAGTCATCCGCGAATCTGCAAAGGTGCATAACATGCCATTTTTGTCCAATATCTTTGTGACTGTAGATTTTGGATTGGACAGGTGGGATTGGGTTAGTGGTGTTAGGTTAGAATGCGGGTTAGGGTTAGTGGTGTTAGGGTTAGCATCGGATGCATCTATTCCGGCTCCAAAATGATAGTACGGATTTACTAACACGCGTATTAGTAGAGCGTTTTACATCATTGATTTTGCAATTAACGGTTGCGATTGACTAACCTGTCACTAACATGCTGTATGAAAGGTCTACTTTGGAGCACCTATTGTATAATGTATTAGCATTGTGTTAGTCAGTCATTGCCCGTTGATTGCAAAATCGACAGTGTAAAACGTGTGACTCACAAGCGTGTTAGTCATTGTGTACTACCGTTTTGGAGTGGTCATGCGTGAAAGCGCATAACACACCTTGTTAGTTGATATCGAAATGAAACTTTCTATTAGTTGTGTGCGTCATATGAATCCAAGGTCTTTGTAGGATAGCGTGATATGGAGGACGCGGCTATTCTAGCTCCAAAACAGACCTTTCGTACATCATGTTAGTGATAGGTTAGTCAATTGCAGTCGTTAATTACAAAATCGAGGGTGTAAAACGCGCAACTAACATGAGTGTTAGTCAATTCGTACTATCTTTTTGGAGCCAGAATAGACTCATCCTGATATGGATATGTGTAAGTGTACAAAAACATCCATAGACTATGGTGCAGAATACAAGTACTTAGATTCTAGAATAACATGGAACATGTGGTAGATGAATTTAGTTATTAGAAAGTGTAGACACCTAAAAATGGTCAAAGCTTGCGGAGTCATACTTTAACATTTGCGCATTGCCTCATTTTAGGTTGTGCGTCGCATTAACATTTCTCCTATGATTCATACTTGGTTTTTATTATTTGCGAACATCGAGTCATTCTTCTACATTCTTCATTTATCTCGCTCTCGAATTTGGTCTTATCGACAACACTATCCAGTCATGATTTTAATCGATCTTATCTTATTGCATCAATGTGCGTGCTTATTTGTCATCATTTTGGACATTGTCAATCCTAATTAGGGTTTTGTCCTCTTGTCAATCTTGCGATCAATTTGTCATCGATCGTTGTCCTCTTATCAATCTTGTCATCTGGCGATCGATTTATCATCAATCCTTCAATCTTGTCATTTAACGATCCATTTGTCATTGGTCGTTGTCATGTTCGATCTTGTCATTTTGCGATCAATTTGTCATTGATCGTGGTCATTTTCAATCCTGTCATTTTGCAATCTATTTATCATCAACTCTTGTCATCTTGTTCGATCTTGTCATTTTGCGATCGATTTGTCATCGATCATTGTCTGTCTCAAATATGTCAATTTGGATCGATTTGTCATTGTTCCTCGTCAATTGGTGCATTTTCTCAATCAAATCATTTATCACATTGGTCATTTATCAATCCAAAATCAAATCATGATCGAGTCAATTATCTTTCATCAAGACCTAATTCATCTTCTAGGGTTTCGTGATTTAATCATTTAACCTTGTGTGTGTCATTTCTTCCTTTAGGATTAATAAATTGTTTATTTATCCTAAGTCTTCTCATTGCAATTAAATGTTCATTTAATTGGCTAATTATTCCTCTTTTTGAATTAATTAATAAATGACAAATTATTAATTAATTTACCTAATTTCTAATTTCCATCAATTTCTTAAATTCCTCATTCTCTAATTTCTTAATTTTCTAATTCTTAATTTCAAATTCCTCCTATTTCTCTCCTAAATTCATGGAAATGACATGTCAATTTGTCATAAATTTGTCATAATTGACAATCAATCAATTTTTGACATAGAAGTTGTCATAATTTGTCATAAATTATCAATCAACAAATTTTGCATAGAAAGTGCATAATTTGTCATAATTGGCATAATTGATTTGCAATTTCCATTTGAATTGAATCATGCTAATCTTGTCATCTCTCCAATTCTTCTATAAATTGGATGATCTTCATCAATCAAGGCTAATAATTGGTAATCACACTATCGAATTTACGCTTCTAGTACTCTTGATCAAAAATCTCGTCTACTTGCTTTCAATTGTGTGTGTGCACTTGTAGGTGAGATCCACAACCAAACCATTTGAAGAGGAAAGAAGAACAATGGAGCCGCATGAAGCAGCATTCAAATCACATCTTTGGTTTGCATAATCTTTGCTTTTGAATGTTTCTATTTCATGTCTCTATTGAGTGTTGTTTAGGATAGATCATTGCAATGAATGCATTTGTGATTGAGCTATTACGTTTATCTTGTCTTGTGATGATTTCCTATTTCCTAACGTACATTAATTGGTGAACCTGACGTGAACACTAACCATCTAACCTCTTTATGGTGTTTTGAGTGCTTTCAAGTTGATTTGCAGGCCAAAAAAAACCAAAAACAGGGTCGTGCAGGGTTTTCTAGAGACTTCTGCGCCTGTGTCCTGCATCCTGCACCTGTGTTGAGCATTCTGTGCCTATGTAGAAGACATTATGCACTTGTGTCCTACATTCTACGCCTGTGTCCTGAGTTCTACGCCTGTGTAAAGTCCAGAACAGGGGTAAAAATGCAGTGTTTTATTTGAAATTTGTTTAGTTTTTGCATTCTGTTTTCTGTGCTTTGGATTTTGGTACTAATTATCTGTGCAGAATCTTGGCATACGCATGGCAAAGATAATAAATCAAACTACTAAATGTGTTATGCAGAATCAATAGTCAAAGACAACAAATCAAACTCCTAACTTGGGTTTTGCAGGTTGCCTTGGAGAAACAACTAAACTTGGTGTTTGTCTTTAAATGTTTTAGGCACCTAGTGATTTTTTAAATAGGATGGAATGAATCTATGCTTAATTTGATTGTTGAGTGTGACATTGGAGTAGGAGAGTATGCTCTCATCCTTTTAGGGTGATCAGAAATCCAGATCTTCGATACCATGCTTTTGTCTTTGATTGTGTGTCTCCTTTAGAGGGCCTGCCTTCCTGACCACTTTGCTTTTGCAAGCAAGTGATAATCGTGAGAAGGGAACGACCCAAAGTGAGTACGGCTATAATTCCTTGGCATTCTAACTCACTATAAAAAAATACCCGATGAGCGAAAGCTTTGAAGGAAGTATTACGTGGGAATTGCAGTTACTTGGGAAGTGATGACCCTTGGACTCTTTCTCATATCAACATCTAAGTAGGGCCTCTTGGTCTAAATCGTGCTTGCGCGACTACATTTGTTTGGTATCTTGATGGGCTTAATGTCTCAATCACGCTTGCGTGACATCAAGGAGTAATGCTTAACAGAAATCCTTACTAAACACCTTGTTTTTTGAGGCCAAAAAACCCTTCCAGTTTCTTGAGAAGGACAAATTCGGATACTTGGAAGAGATACTAAGTTCGCCATGGGGAGATTTCCATGGGGACTGATGCTTGGCTGCCCTGAGAAGTGAGTGTCATGGAGGGGAGCTCGTGGGGTCAAGCATCTATGTATTCTCCTTGAATCCCATAATGAGTCTACCAATCAAGTACCTAATGTCCTTGCCTACCATAAGAAATGTGGGAATGAGCATGATTGTATTGAGTCTAAGTTGCAATATCTTGTATTCTTTTCTTGTCAGAAGTTGAATTGCATCCCATTTCAAAAAGAAAAACAAATTGGTCCAACATAAGTTTAAACACAAGAGACATTCATCCAACAAAAGTTTATCAAGATTCAGAATTCATCTTCAAACATGGTTGTCAAATATTGTTCAAAATCTTGTCTCAACATTCATATCACTTACATTTAAGTTCATCCTAGGTTGAATTTTGCAAAAGTCATTGTCAAGTACCAAGGTTAGGTTTCACCTAAGTCATATTCCTTTGCATATCAATAAGAGTCATCCATTTGCATATGTCCTCTTGCATCAAAGTCATATCATTGTCATTCATTCATATTTGCATACCCTAGGTCTCTTTATTAAGCTTAGGTCATTATCATATCATATTAAGGTCACTTGCATAGTAATGTCCCTTTGCATATAGTGCCAAAATTAGGTTTTGTCATACTTGAGTAATCCTAATCTTTGATAAACCCTAAGTCATTGTTAAGAAGTCTAGACCTTATCAAATCTTTTGTCCTTTTGTCATCAATATCATTTGGTCAAACCTAGCTTAGTATCCAAGCATATAGGGGAGACTTTGTCATTTGTCCTTTTGTCACTTACGCCCTTTTGTCCTTTAAGGTCTAGATATCATTCCAATTTCCTAAGGGTCCCTCTCTTAGATTTGCATTTCAAAAGTTTGTCAAAATCTTCAAAAACAACCAAAAACATAGATTGCATGCTCGTCTATATAGTTTGCATTTAGTTGCATATCATACATTATCTTTGAAAATTCCAAAAACATTGCATTTGCACAAGTGACATGCCTATTGAGACAAGATCAAAATCTAAAAAGATGGGCGAACCAATGTATCAACCCATGGACAACATAGCAAATTCGCAGTTTCAAACCAGTCAAACAGTACAAATTGAAGGTTCCTCAAACACATCTCTACCACCATATGGAACGGTTCAACTTGGGCCACCTCCATTATATGAACCAGTGTTTGTACCTATGAAATGAGGACATGGGAGTGTTCCACCAACTCCAAGAGGAAGTGCACCTTTCAATTTGAATCAACCACACCTGCAACATGACATTCAAAATCAAACATTATATGAAGAACAAACCCTCTCACAAGGATTTGGTTCAGATCAAGGCTTTCACCAAGAAACGAATCCAAATGTCCAACCAGATTCCTCATCTGATTCCGATACTTCTCATGATGTTGACATGTTCCTTCAAGATCCGAAGATAACAAAAAAGATGGATAAGTTCTTGAACAAAGTCTTTAAGATGTTTCCACAAAAGTATCTTAACATGATGAGTAATGTGACATCTTCAAGTGACCAAATCAATGTGCAAGAACAACAAGGTGGTGAGTTGTTAAGTTTTTCCCTGCATCCAAATGAAGAAAATGCACAACAAGCAACTCAACCTACCTTGATGAGTAAACGTGCTTCAAAGGCATTGACAGTGACTATTCCTCAAAAGGCACCATTTGAAACGATAAATAATCCACTATTCAACACAACACCTGTAACGCAAGATCAAATGAAGAACATGCAAGTATTCACAGCTGTCCCTCAACAAGAAGTGATTCCTTACATGCATAAAGTGGGATCAAAATCTAAGATGCAGGAAAGCTTCACAACTGGAATGCCTAATGTCACCAATGTCCAAAATAATTCCACGATGCAACAAAGTTCTTATGTCCTGTTAAGTTCAATATCTTTGCCGAATACTATTGCGACAAATCCTTCAATAATGGCAACACAAAGAGCTACAGATAGTGGTTTACACCAACAACAATTGTTGCAACAATTGAGTAATATACAAAAGGTACAATCGAATGTGCAAACAAGTAATGTGCAACAACAACAATTTCACATTCGACAACAAATTGCAGCGCCTTCGGCACCATTACAAGTTAATGCAAACTTGCAACCATCATAATGGATTGGACAAACAACACAGCAAGTTAATGCAAGTGCTATACCCCATCCTAAGGAGAAGCAACGAAAAGCGCCTAAAAAAAGTTTTTTACAAATGATGGGATATACACCATGACGACAATTGGCACAAAGTCAACAAGTTTCGATCCGTCAGCCTCAACACCAACATGTGCCACAATATGTGCCAAGGCAAGCAAGCTATCCTACTTTACAACCGCAATTGGCGCCTGTGCAATATCAACAACCTACTCAATTGCAATATCAACATAGGCTCCAAGAAGAACAACAACAAGGTCAATATCAAGGCATAGCACAACCGCAGCAACAAGCAATCTATCAAGAACTTTATATGCCGGAAACTCCAAAAATGGCCATTTCAGAGTATCAACAACCGATCGGAAATGCGATGTATCGACAAAGGATACCAACTGGGATTAATGATGGACCTCTAAATTCTGATACAATTGCGCAACAACTTGAGAAGTTGCAACGAAAAGTTGACGCATTAGAAACTAAAGGAACAAAGAAGTTGTATACAGATCAAGATTTATGTCCTAATCCATTTGACAAGAGTGTACACATGCCTCCATTCCCTAAGCATTTTGAGGCACCTAATTTTGAGAAATATAAAGGGAATGGCAATCCAAAAGATCACATTCGAGCATTTTTCGTGGCATGTACTGAGGTAAGCTATGAAGAGATGTATTTAATGCGCTTGTTTGCATGAAGTCTCACGGGACAAGCTATGGATTGGTATTCACATTTGCCAGGAAATATAAAGACTTGGTCTGAATTGGCTCAAAAGTTTTTATCTCATTTTGCGTTCAACATCGACAGTGATGTGACCATGTCAGATTTATGCAACACCAAGCAAAAGCAAGGTGAATCATTAGTGACTTTCTTGCAACGATGGCGAAGCTTGTATAGTCATTCTTCTCTTGATATACCCGAAGAACAACAAGTGAATCTGTTTATCCAGAATTTGGTCCCAGAAATGATGTATGAGCTAAAGTTGAAAAGTCCCAGTACTATAGAGAAACTTATTAAGAAGGGAATGAGCATTGAAATAGCTCTGGTAGCTAAAGGAATTATCAAGCTCAATAAAGACAATGACAATACCAATTATTCGGGGGATAGAAACAGATTTTGGTATAAGAACAAGAATGTCACTAATGATGGAGTTGTTGATGCAAGAGCGGTGAATGCAAATCAACCCCCATTCACGATCAAGAAATTGAGTGTTCCTAATATGTCAACTATGGAACAAAATCAAGCACCAATGAGCAATGTTACTCAACAGTCGCAATATCAACAACATGCTCAACAACAGCATACTCAACAACAAGGCCAACAACAAAACCAGCAGCGCAAACCCTTCCGATCGCGGGATGGGCCTCCTCAACAATTTACGCCTTTGGGAGAGCCTATTGAATCAGTAATGAGACAATTGATACAAGCAAAATTTATTAAGCTACCAGATATCAAGGCAGAACCAGCGGTAAAACCGCATTGGTGGAATGATAATGTGTACTATGAATATCATCGGTCTAAAGGACACAAAACTGCATCATGTTTCCAATTGAAACACATGATTCAAGATTTATTAGAGCAAGGAGTAATTGAGGTAGATCCACCCCATCCGACCTCTAACACTGATCATACTATTTTCAAAACTCCTTTGCTTGATCATGACAAGGGTAAAGCGTCTTCTTCCAACTCTGCCCAAATGGCCAATTATGCAAGTTCTGGTTATAATAATGTCATTAATTGTTTTCACGCATCAACTGAGTATGTTTCTACCCTGAGAATAAAGGGACAATATCCTTCTTGTGTGGTCACCACTCATCGATCCAAGATAGTCCCGAAAGGAGCTCCTGCAGCTCCTCCCAAGCCAACTCCTGCAAGTCAGTATAATCTTTTGGATCACCTAGGAAAGACAACTGCACAAATATCAATCCTTGAGTTATTGAAAATGTCTCCCATGCATCGTGCAGTCCTGGATAAAGCTTTAGTTGAGTCCACTGTTCCAACAGATATTGATGTTGACCAGTTTCAAGCTCGGATTGGACATTTAGCCGTTTCCCAAAATGTCGCATTTTCTGATAATGATATCTCACCCGACAAGCTCCCTCACAATGATCCTTTACACCTTGAAGTCTTTGTTCATAACTGCAAAATCCGACGAGTCTTGATAGATGGTGGAGCAGGTCTTAATATTTGTACTTTGAGAGTGGTTATTGGCCTTGGGTATACAGAAAATGACATTGATGCTTCTAAAAGAATAACAATCAAAGCATATGATGATGTTGAGCACCCATCCAAAGGGATAATTACATTGCCTATCAGAGTTGGTCCAGTGACAGAAAACACTTTCCTGCAAGTCCTCGACCTTGATCTCCCTTATAATATGATCCTTGGTTGTCCATGGATTCATGCAATGAAAGCAGTTCCATCCACCTATCATCAATGTTTGAAATATCCTTACAATGGAACTGAGATAACAATTCCTGGAGATCCTAATCCATTTCAATTTTGTGCTACTCTAAAGGATACCCCTCAGCAGCAAGTCCCAGTCAACAAAGAGTCCAAATCACATACCTATGTGGATCCTAATCAATTGTTAGAGGTTGTCAAAGGAAAATTGAAGATACAAGACCAAGGATGTGGAGAATATTCAATGGATCAGACATTCCTCATCGGGAATTTGCCAATATCTCCAAAATCATATGGCAAACCGCATTTATTGCAAAAGGAACCTAAGGTCATTATTCAATATCAGCCTCCTACTACATTTACAAGATGGGGTGAACTTGACAAAGAAACTGTAGATGATGATGTCATAGATTACCTTTATAAAGATCCAACTGAGACCCCACCTGTCAAGTTGCCAGTGGAACAATATGGCAAAGGATTTACTATGCTGCAAAAGAAAGGATATGATGGTTGCCGTGGCTTAGGCCTGAACAACAATGGAAGGCTAGAACCTATCATACCCAAGAGACGACCTCCAACTTTAGGGTTAGGTTTTGTACCATTGCGAATTGGATCCACATCTACCAAAATGCCCACGTGTAGAAAAGGGTGTGATTCTGACGATGAAATAACACCTGAGGATACTCGACCCGAGACTGATTCTAATGAATGGGAGTGGAGTTCTTTTTCTTCTAGTTCCTATGCCCTCGATAATATTTTCATTGACCCGGATAATTTGCCTATGGAAGACCAACATGAAATATCTCCTCTTCCTAAAACCTGTCCTCATTCTTGGATAGAGACATTCTGGGACCCAAGCTCCGAATCCGATACAAGCAGTTCGGATAGTGATACCACCGATGTTCATATCTTTACCATATCAGCCCTCTCTCTCCTTACAACTGATGATGACATGCCCCTCATCTATCCCCAGCTTATCCAACATGACCAACAAGAACCGCTCACGTTGCACTGTTTTCAAAATGATGAAGCAATTGCAGAATTCCTTGGACTACGGAAAGGCATACCACAAAGTGATCACAAGGCAGGATTTACTATTGACCTGGATTCCACGGCATATTTTGGGGAGTCAACTCCCTCTTCTAGTCATCAAAATGAAAAAAGAAAAGAAATAGTAAAAAATCAAAAGAATAGATCTTTGGGTGAAAACCGTAAGGCACTCTCTGATCATACAAAAGTAAAAAGAAAAGACGTACCTGCGGGTGAAAACCTCGCTGAGGCACCCAAAGGTGGAAGAGTGGACATACCCCTACCAAGTCAGGACAAATCAACATTACTTGTGGAAATGACTGAGGAAATCAATTTGGGTACACCTGACAACCCTAAGGTCATTCATTTTGTTGCTTCCCTCTCACAACAGGAAAAAATAGATTTTGTCAATTTCTTTCTTGAGAAGAAGATCAGCTTTGCATGGTCCTATGCAGATATGCCTGGCCTTGATCCAGAATTGGTTCTTCATCATTTGCCACTAAAAGCGGATGCCAAGCCTGTCAAACAGAAACTTAGAAAGATGCATCCTCAGGTGGCTCTTTTGGTCAAAGTGGAATTTAAAAAATTGCTAGATGTGGGCTTCATCAGACCCATTGATTATGCAGACTGGATTTCAAATTTAGTGCCAGTTAGCAAAGTAACTAGTGGCATCAAAATCTGCACAGATTTTAGGGATCTCAATAAAGCATGCCCTAAAGATGATTTTCCATTGCCAAACATAGACATCATAGTGGACATGACGGCTGGATATGAGATGCTTTCATTAATGGATGGTTTCTCCGGCTATAACCAAATTCGCATTGCTCCTGAAGATCAGCATAAGACAACATTCACCTGTGCTTGGGGTACCTATTGTTGGAATGTGATGCCCTTCGGTCTTAAAAATGCAGGTGCAACATATCAAAGAGAAATGACGACAATTTTTCATGATTTCATGCACACTCTGATGGAGGACTATGTTGATGACTTGTTATGCAAATCTGTCACTAGAGATAGTCATCTGGCCATCCTGGGCCCAATCTTTGACCGAATGGAGACCTACAAACTCAGGCTCAATCCAAAGAAGTGTGTCTTTGGTGTCACAGCTGGCAAAGTACTAGGATACATTGTTTCTCACCGAGGCATTGAGGTCGACCCTGCCAAAGTCAAAGCAATAATGGATATGTCGCCGCCTTCAAATCTTCGGCAATTAAGAAGTCTGCAAGGAAAGCTCCAGTCAATCCGTCACTTCATAGCTCAGTTGGCCGACAAATGTCATCCATTCCAGCATCTATTGCATAAAGGTGTCGCTTTCAAATGGACTGAGCAATGTCAATCAGCCTTTCAAGCTCTTAAAGAATATTTGATGTCGCCACCTATTCTAATGCCTCCAATAGATGGAAAGCCATTTTTATTGTATATTTCTGCAACTAAAACGGCATTAGGAGTTCTCTTGGCCCAACAAGATGAGAACGACAAAGAGTGAGCTAGTTACTATATCAGTCGGACACTGGTAGGCTATGAGCTAAATTATTCAACTATTGAAAGGGCATGCTTAGCAGTGGTGTTTGCAACGCAGAAACTCCGACATTATATGCTAAGCCACCGAACATTGTTGGTTGCAAAAATTGATCCCTTAAAATATTTGCTTAGCCGAGCAGCTTTGATGGGTCGCCTAGCAAAATGGGTCATGATTCTCAGTGAATTTGACATTGAGTATATGGAGTGAAAGGCCATAAAAGGACAAGTCATAGCAGATCAACTTGCAGAGGCTCCTATTTCTGATGATCATCCCATGTTGACCGATTTTCCAGATGAATCAGTCTTTGCTTTCACATCATCTAATGAATGGAAGTTATACTTTGATGGGTCCCATACCAAGTTCGGGTCCGGAGCAGGCATCTTGTTTATCACCCCTCAAGGTGATGCTATTCCAAAGTCTTACAGAATAACTTTCCCCTGCACCAATAACATTGCAGAGTACGAAGCACTAGTTACAGGACTCCGAGTAGCAGTCCACTGGAATGTCAAGCATTTGTAAGTCTATGGAGATTCTCAATTAGTCATCCGACAAGTGAATGATGACTATGAAACAAAAGATGAAAAGCTTATTCCCTATAAGCATATGGTAGATTTCTTCAAGACCAAGTTCACGGCTATCCATTTCAATCAAGTTCAAAGAATGCAAAATAAGTCGGCAGATGTGATGGCTACGATTGCTTCCATGTTGAATATGCCAAGCAATATGGACAAATGTGAATTTTTAGTTGAACAATTGCTGGTTCCTTCTTTTGACATTCCGACAGCGGATGTGATGTGTGTTCTTGTTGGTCCCAACTCCCCATGGTACAATGACGTCTATCAATATTTAAAATCCCAAACCTTACCAACCAACCTTTCCGCTAACCAACGCTGAGCCTTTATCCAACAGACAGCCAAATATGTCATCATCGCCGACACCCTTTACTGCCGTTCCTTTGACCATACCCTCCTCAGGTGTTTGGATTCTGACGAAGCACAAATGGCTTTACACGAGGTTCATGATGGTATATGTGGGGGCCATTTCAATGGTCTAAGCTTAGCTAAAAAGTTGATTCGTGATGGGTATTATTGGCCCACTCTGGAAAAAGATGTTCATGATTTTGTTAAGAAGTGCTACAAATGCCAGATTCATGGAAACTACATTCATGCACCAGCCCAAGAGCTTCATTCTGTCATATCTCTGTGGCCTTTTTCTCAATGGGGATTGGATCTTATTGGCAAGATTCACCCGACCTCTGCAAATGGACACAAGTTCATCATTACAGCCACAGAGTATTTTACAAAATGGATTGAGGCTATCCCCATGACCTATATCACGGGTGTCCAAATTTCAAAATTCTTGCTGAATTATATCATATGCCAGTATGGGGTTCCCCTTGCCATAGTCACTGATAATGGTCGTCCTTTCAAGAATAAAGATGCTAAAGAGCTTTGTGCAAAGTTTCATATCCAACACCGTTTCTCCAGTCCATACTATCCACAGGGGAATGGTCAAGCTGAAGCATCAAATAAAACCATTATCAAGATCCTGAAAAATGTTGTCAATGATGCTGGTCGAGATTGGCATGTACAGTTGAATCCAGCACTATGGGCTTATCGCACTTCTATCCGCACACCTACTGGCGCAACACCTTATTCCTTGGTGTATGGTGCGGAAGCTATTTTACCTTTGGAGGTGGAGATTCCTTCCTTGCGTGTTTCCTTGCAACATCTGATTGATGACGAGACACACAGAGTCTCTCGGCTGCATCAGCTTGAGATGTTGGATGAGAAACGTCAGACAGCTCTGACACATTTGCAAGCATATCAAAACCGTCTCCGTCGCTCTTATAATAAGAAGGTCAAAGGGCGACACTTCGAAGTGGGAGACCTAGTTTTAAAGGCAAACCCTAAGAATGCATAGTCTACTAACATCATCAAAGGTAAATTTGAACCTAATTGGGTTGGTCCTTTCATAGTAACTGCAGCATATGGCTCGGGGGCATATCAGCTTGCTACCCCGGAAAGTGAACCTCTGTCCGATCCTATAAACAGCATGCATCTTCGCAAGTACTGGGCATAATTTTCTATCAGTACTTCTTCAAATATGATCCTGAAAAAATACAAAAAAATTGAAAAAAAAGAAAGAAAATATTAAAAAAAAAATCAAAAAAATGAAAAATACAAAAAAAAGAAAAAGAAAAGAAAAAAAAGCAAAAAAAGAGCAAAGAAAAATGATTCACCCTCTAGTGAAAACCTAGCAAACAGGCACTTGGGGCAAGTACCTTGGTGAAAACCTGGCAAACAGGCGCCATGTGTAAAATGAGATCATTGCTTCGTCATCTATCATGACCTCTAAGCTATGCTTTTTTTCTTGGCCGGTTTCTCATGTCTATCTTTGTCTTGACCCAATGTCCTATTCCAGGCTCGTTATTGGTCAACATCATTGTCTTACATACCCCGGTTCTTTGTCCATATGTTTTGGTCCCAGTCTATGTATGTCTTTCTGATGCACATTGGGTGCGTTCCCTTGTCATGATCGATCACTGGAACTTTTGCATTTAAAAATGTCCTGAAAAAAATCTCTAAAAAATTGAAAAACGTCCTGAAAAAAAATCTCATAAAAATTCAAAAATGTCCTGAAAAAATCTTCCAAAAACATTTAAAAACGTCCTGAAATAATTCACAAAAAAAATTGAAAAATGTCCTGAAGAAAGATCATAAAAATTGAAAAATGTCCTGAAAAAATCAAAAAAAAAAATCATATAATGTCCTGAAAAAACTCCCTAAAAAAAATTGAAAAAAAGTCCTGAAAACAGTATCTAAAAATTGAAAAAATGACAATCCCTAAAAATCATAAAAAGTCCTGAAAAAAATGAACACAAAAAATTTCAAAACATTAAAATCCAAAAACAAGCATTTTTTTTGCAATAAATAACCCCTCTGTGTATAGACAGATCACTGAGCATACATCCAACGACACGCAATTGCACACTGTGCTTTAATGAAATCACGCATTAACAGATGAACTTTTACTTCTCAAACCAGACATTCAAACTGATCGCAATTGTCATATCAATCAACCTCCAAATCATTCATCCTTGGCACACTATCATGGGTTTTATACAAGGTGTGGTATACTCGAAACCAGACTGTGTCCTGTCTTAGACGGGGTACCGCATGTCCTAAAACCAGACAGCATGATCGTCCTATCAGCACTTTCAACTTTTGACAATGAAGATCAAGATGTTTGTTTGATTTGTTGGAATTTGTGCATATTATCTTTTTATTGATTTATCTTTGGCTTCGGTCATGTTCCTATGTTGCTCAATGATGTCACTGAGTGATTTAGAGTGACCGGGATGGTTCATGGTCCCTTTTTTTTTTTTGGTTGTGATTGTTGTTTGTCTGTGATGTGTCTGTCTTTTGCAAAAAGGGTTGCATTTCAGCTCTAGCCTTCAATGCCATGATGCTACGCATCCATTTTGCTATATCAAAATAAAGGTTCTCACCTACAAAGTGCATTACTGAAAGCAAGTTTTCTTCATCTTTAACTGTCTTCTGTCTCATTTTCTTCTTACTAACATTTCTTCCGTCAATTCGGATAGTCAGTTCGATTTAGTGCTTCGATTTCCCCGCACACATATGCTGCATCCTGCATCCATTTGGTCAGTACATTTGCATTACATTCGCATCATATCAAGCATCTTATCTATTTCATATTATAAATGCATCAAAAACGCATATGTAAAAAAATATATACATCCATACATATTCCACAAAGGTACATAAACAGTGCATAAGTCATCCATACAGGGAAAATCACATAAGTCATTTGCATCTCATCATATCGATGCATATCATATCATATGTCACCATAATATCGGAGTATAAAATCTGACTGTCTGTCCTAAGTATGGCCCACAGGCTGACTACAAAATGTCAAAATACATAATGTCCACTGTCTGTCTAAGGAGCACGTGCCTCTGTCACTGGGTGCTCCCTCTGTCCTCCTCATCCTTGCAAGGTCTTGCAGATGATGTCCCTCCTGGTCCTGGCTGTGGTGGTCTCATAGGTCCACTCACCCCCATGCTGCTCAATGACCTCCGAGAGCGTGCCCTGCTCTCTGTCCTCGGTCGTGCCCGATATGAAGGTGCTCTCTGCTCTGGTGGAACTGCACTCTCATATAGTGTCCTCCAATGGCGTATCTCCTCTCCAGTCTCTACCAACATTTGTCCTAGCTCCTGTACACTGGCATCCCGAATCGACCCAATATACTTCGTGACTCTCTGTTCCTCTCGCTGTGCCAGAGCCATCGCTGCATCTCGAGCCACTGTGAGTCTAGCTATCTCCGCTCTGAACTGATCATGCTCTCTCTCTAAAGTCTCAATGTGATCCTGCTGACTCGCTATGGTAGCCCTGAATATCTCCATCTCCTCTATCCTAGCTGTCTCTGGCTCTATGGGTATGTCCTGTAATGCCTCCTGCTCCCCATCCTCATCTTTGTCCTCATCATCCCCACCATCCTCATCTCTGTCCTCATCCCCTCCATCCTCCTCATCCCCATCCTCATCCTCCTCGTCCTCATCATCTCCCTCCTCCTCTTCTGTGAGTGGGAAGTCCTCCTGTTGCCTCGGTACTGGAATATCCGGATCTGTCAATGGCACTAGCCGTCATCGTGCAAACCATCTCTCATACTCATCTGTCGTCTCGACGTCTGCCACATCTGATCTCTAATCCCACTGTCTCTGCTGTAGCTGTGAGAAGTCCGCATATGCTGTGTGTGGCTGAATCATACTCCCCCACTGACTCGTCTCTCTGTGAGATCGGGCAAAGTGTGCAGTCCTCCTGGGTACATCCTGCCTCTCTCCAAACTGTCATCTGACTCTCTCTGGTAGGTACAACTCAATCACTCTCTGGTGATTCACTGGTCGCCCAATCAAGTACCTCTCCTGTCTACAATATGGTAACTCCTCACTATCATCTGACCATCCTGAGCAATCATGATATGGCCTCCATATGAACTCTCTCAGTCTGTCTAGCTCATGTCGCCAATATAATATGTATCCAAAAGGACCCTGTCTCAATGCTCCCCCATAGCAATACACATATGGTCGGTGTGGTACTACCTATCTATCTGTAATTGGTCGACATATGGCTATGTGTTCAAATGCCCATACCTGTAGCAATGTGACTCCATAGCTCAAAGTCTGAACTCCCTGATATGCTATCTGATGCAACTGAAACTACAGCATAGCCAGTACACATGGTCCCCATGCGTACACTGTCCCCTCTGTCGCCATCTGCTCTAGCACTCTTCCCCATCCAATAGGGAATCCATGTCCTCATCTGTCTCCTGCTAGTAGACATGCTATCACCACTGCTATCACCACGTATCGTCGATCATACTCTGATGCCATAGTCTCCTAGCCAATCTCCCTCTCGACGATATCCAACTCATCTGCGTCGCACTCAAACAATCTGCACAGTGCATCTCTCCCTGTCACTGGGTCATACTCTATCATCTCTCCATGAATCAGAATGCGGAGGATACGCCATACATCCTCCAGTGTCACCATCGCCTCTCCAGTCGCTAGATGGAATGAGGAAGTCTCTGAATGCCATCGCTCTACCAATGCGGTAAGCAGTCCTATGTTTGCCCTAATCTCGAGCATGAATGTGACATAGTATATCCCAAGTCTTGCTAAGGTATCTCTCTCTGTGCTCCTGAGTCTATGTTGTAGCATGAAGCAATCTGGTCGGTTTTCCCGTGTGATCAATGGATACTGTCGACTCTGCATCACAATTGGGGCAAATTTTGTCAGTTTTAGGGTTTTCTCCTACGGGTTACATTTCCTCATTTTCATGTCTAATCAGGGTGTTTTTCATCTAATTTGACCTATTCTACCCTTGTCCCCTTTTTCCGGATCATAGGCATATCATTCTGACCAAAATTAGGGTTTGCATTGCACAATTGTGCCTGTGTAAGGTAACCTGCGCCTGTGTCAGGTAACCTGCGCCTGTGTCTCCCTACACAAGCGTAGAAGACCCTACACAAGCGCAGGATTTGCCCTACACAAGCACAGGAGTTCTTTTCTGCATCCCCTGTGGGCCCCACAATGTCCCGCAAGCAATCAAAATTCATGAAATTGAAAACATGGGTATTTGAGATCCATACCGCTGCTCCTGCGTCGTTCGATCGTCTAAATGTGCGTACATGTTCCCCGAGGTGATCCGCCATTGGAACGTTCGCCATCTCTCTGCAAGTGTTCTTGTCCAGAGCAACAAATTCTCCTCCTTGGCTAGTGCAAATGAGCACTTTTTCACTCTCTTGGCCTCATTTATAGATCTTTGTCAGTGCATAGATGGACGTGCACTCTCTTCATCTTATGTTGGTCGCGGTCTTTTGCAACTTCAATTGCTTGTCCTTCATGCATCTGGTATCTGATTGTCAGTCCGTTCGATCCTATCCTTTTTATCGATCAATTAGCCTATTTTCTGCATGTTTCCGGCCAATTCCTCGAGGGGGCATGCATATGGCATTATTATTGTCTGGGGCATTTTCATTATTGTTCTTTGAAACAACGCTTAAAATCACATTGTCTCAAAGAGGGGCAAAATGTAGACACCTAAAAATGGTCAACGCTTGCGGAGTCATACTTTAACATTTGTGCATTGCCTCATTTTAGGTTGTGCGTCGCATTAACATTTCTCCTATGATTCATACTTGGTTTTTATTATTTGCGAACATCGAGTCATTCTTCTACATTCTTCATTTATCTCGCTCTCGAATTTGGTCTTGTCGACAACACTTTCCAGTCATGATTTTAATCAATCTTATCTTATTGCATCAATGTGCGTGCTTATTTGTCATCATTTTGGACATCATCAATCCTAATTAGGGTTTTGTCCTCCTGTCAATCTTGCGATCAATTTGTCATCGATCGTTGTCCTCTTATCAATCTTGTCATCTGGCGATCGATTTATCATCAATCCTTCAATCTTGTTGTTTAACGATTGATTTGTCATTGGTCGTTGTCATGTTCGATCTTGTCATTTTGCGATCAATTCGTCATTGATCGTGGTCATTTTCAATCCTGTCATTTTGCAATCTATTTATCATCAACTCTTGTCATCTTGTTCGATCTTGTCATTTTGCGATCGATTTGTCATCGATCGTTGTCTGTCTCAAATATGTCAATTTGGATCAATTTGTCATTGTTCCTCGTCAATTGGTGCATTTTCTCAATCAAATCATTTATCACATTGGTCATTTATCAATCCAAAATCAAATCATGATCGAGTCAATTATCTTTCATCAAGACCTAATTCATCTTCTAGGGTTTCGTGATTTAATCATTTAACCTTGTGTGTGTCATTTCTTCCTTTAGGATTAATAAATTGTTTATTTATCCTAAGTCTTCTCATTGCAATTAAATGTTCATTTAATTGGCTAATTATTCCTCTTTGTGAATTAATTAATAAATGACAAATTATTAATTAATTTACCTAATTTCTAATTTCCATCAATTTCTTAAATTCCTCATTCTCTAATTTCTTAATTTTCTAATTCTTAATTTCAAATTCCTCCTATTTCTCTCCTAAATTCATGGAAATGACATGTCAATTTGTCATAAATTTGTCATAATTGACAATCAATCAATTTTTGACATAGAAGTTGTCATAATTTGTCATAAATTATCAATCAACAAATTTTGCATAGAAAGTGCATAATTTGTCATAATTGGCATAATTGATTTGCAATTTCCATTTGAATTGAATCATGCTAATCTTGTCATCTCTCCAATTCTTCTATAAATTGGATGATCTTCATCAATCAAGGCTAATAATTGGTAATCACACTATCGAATTTACGCTTCTAGTACTCTTGATCAAAAATCTCGTCTACTTGCTTTCAATTGTGTGTGTGCACTTGTAGGTGAGATCCACAACCAAACCATTTGAAGAGGAAAGGAGAACAATGGAGCCGCATGAAGGAGCATTCAAATCACATCTTTGGTTTGCATAATCTTTTCTTTTGAATGTTTCTATTTCATGTCTCTATTGAGTGTTGTTTAGGATAGATCATTGCAATGAATGCATTTGTGATTGAGCTATTACGTTTATCTTGTCTTGTGATGATTTCCTATTTCCTAACGTACATAAAGCACTAAAAAATTAACGCATAGGTTGATAAAAATTCAAATAATTTATAGACATTGTTGTTAGTCTGACAGATTTGCATGTCCATTTTGGAATCACAGGTATCTTGATTTCAAATATGGAGGTGAAAGTTTTTAGAGACAAGCAAAACACAGGTCGCATTTTGGGGAGGAATAAGCGATGATAGGTTGATGAACCTGTTTATCTATGAAGACACCGCATTTCTTTCCGCAGTGAAGTTGATCCTTGGACCTGAGTATGTAGATGGTGGATGGTGTTACTACTTATCAAATTGCCATTAGTTTTTATATTCAAAGTCATACTATCTATTCTAGTCGGTTAGCACTATCGAATTATGCAGTCGGTGTAAACAGAGAAGTCGGTATGCATAGTCTAGTCAGTTACAGAAGAAAGCGGTCACAGAACGCAGTATACACCGAGCTGTCTACTGAGTATCTTTTTGAGACTACCGAGCAGTAAAGATGACACATCGAATTGATATTCACCGAGTGAAACATGTTACCAGATACATTGAACCTGGGCATGCATATGAAAACGTGTTGCAAGATCGAGGCACATCTAACCGTTATTACATTGGAAATTGCACCAGAAGATTGTGTATGATTTTAAGGACAATCTAACCAATGAAATATTTTTTTTAGTTATTCATTCGAGGAATCTTGTTTGTAAGATCGAAGCAATGAATTAGATCACCGCTTTAAGAGATCTATTTATACAGCATGAGTTTAGAGTAAAGTGTGTGTGCATGCATGAAGGAAGACTGTTACAGAGACACAGAGGTCACCGAGAAGGTTTTCAGAGAACAGTCGAAGAATAGAGTAAATAGAAGGGTTTACCGAGTTATGCTATAACCAAGGTAATCTTATCCTGAGCACATAGAATCTGCTATAACATTTCAGATGTAACGTTACAGATGTTTGTACTGATTTTATTGTAATATTGTGAAGTTGAAAGAGAAACCTTTAACAGGGTAAAAGACTCTAACCAAGTCTATAAATTGTAAAGCCTCTAACCAGGTGCAGCATTCAGATTAAATGTTGTAAAATCCTTTAGCAAGGTAGATCTAACAGATCTTGTTACTCCTAACAGGGTAAGCTATCAGAAATAGCTAAATGTAGCTCTAATCGAGCATTCTTTATTATTGCAATAGTGAAGTTGTGGGTGCCATCCCCATAGCAGTTTTTCTCTCTAACCAAGAGTTTCTGCGTAACCAAAATATATGTGTTATGGAGTGAATCATGTATGATTGTTATCTATTTGTCGTAACTTTATTTTATGTTACTGCACTATTCTATTTATGCATAACAGTAAAGTTATTATTCAAGAAAAGTTTTGGAGTACTGGTTCACCCCTCCCCTCTTAGTACATTAGCTTTCCATACTGGGCCTAACAATTGGTATCAGAGCTTTAATCTTGGAAAAGGGTTTAACTACCTAAAGAGAAAGATCTTATCAATGAAAGGCTATAAACAATCTTGGAGGATTGTGTATCTGCAAGAAGAGCAGGATCATACAAATCAAGTGATTGCAGACATGCAAAGGCAAATGCAAAAATCTCTAAAATTAAGAAGAAGATTATCTGATGACTTGTAGGATTCTCAAGAGTTAGTGGAACAAATTGAGACATCATCTGAGAATAGTATATCTAAAGAAACTAAAGAAATGATTGGAGTGTTGAAAGAAAACAACAAAGCATTGGCTGATCAACTAAAAGCAATGAAAAGAGAACATGAACATTTCAGTACACAGATGACTGAAAATCTAGATGCATTGAGGACAATAGAGGATAAAGCAAGAGATCTACAAAGAGAGAAACAACAACTTGAAGTCTTAGTATCTGATAAGAATGATGAAATTATAAGGTTAACTGGGATTCAACAAAATATGGCAGATAAACTAGGTTATGCACATCATGAAGCAATTCTAAAGAATGATGAAAATCAATCATTAAAACTTGAAGTATCAAGGTTGACTGATGAACTTGAAACAGAGAATAAATCCAAAGAAACATTGAAGAAGAGTTATGAAGCATCAAAGATGTTGGATGAGCAACTGAATACAAGAAGACCCAACAAAGATGCAGGACTCAGTTACAAAGGAAAAGAATCAACCAAGAAAGGAATTCATACTACCGAGAGAGGAGAATCATCGAAGCAAGCTGGAAACAGGAATAACATCAAAAGGAAGAAGCCTATTTGCTACTACTGTGGAAATCAAGGTCATACTTCCAACATATGCCAAATCAAAAAAGGTAAGAAACTGAATATCACAAAGTCCAATGGTTATTGATACAATTGCAATAAATATGGTCACACATCTAATCAATGTAGGACAAAGTCTGTTAACAACTATCAGAAGGAAAAATTCAAAGGGTTTTGTAGAAACTGCAATAGATATAGACATAGTACCGAGAAGTGATGGTCTAAGCAAAACAACTACATGAGGTGTCCACACCGAGCAGACACTAGAGGTTACCGAACTCACACAGATCCTTACCGACAATATGCAGCAGTACCATGGGATTACAATACAAGGATATGGTGTGAATGTTGTGGAAGATATGGACATATTAGTGCCAACTATTTTATAAGGTTTGGAATGAACAACCAAAGATCATGGAGAAATCCAGGTTCGGCATGTTTTCATTGTCACAAAGTTGGACATTTAGCTGGAGATTGCAGAGATCAACCTAGAAGAGACACTGAAGAGATAAAAGAAAAATTGAAGATGATTTGGAAAAAGAAGGAAATCATGTCAGATGAAGAAAGCACCTTACCTATTGAATTAGGTGCACCTATTCCAAATTAATCAGAAAAGGTATGAAGGGACTGCATTCTCTAAAGGTTAAATCATAACAGTTCCTATTCTATTATGTATAAAATTTAAAATCTTCATAGTTAAGATGCAATTAGTAAGTTTGAAATTCTATCAAAAGTACTTTACAGGAAACCTATCAAGTCGGTGTATACAAGAAGCCTGTCAAGTCGGTAAATGAAGGAAATTTGGTTACTCGGTTAAAATGAAAAAAGGAGTGTAAAGTGGAAAATCGCAATCGAACCCTAGTTGCTCTCCCCTCTTCCAACTCCGAGGAGAGAGAAGGGAGAGTCTCTAGGGTTGATGGTTTTTCACTTAGGGGAGAGACTTTACATTCAAAAGAGGGGTTGAAACCCATAAGATCTAATCCCACACAATGCAAGATTGGATGCTAAATGTGTTTCAAGGGTTAAGAAAGCAAGGCTACCCTCTTTTGTAAAGAATGTTGATAGAAGAATTAAGCTAGGAATGCATAGAAAGTGACAAAGATTCGCTTATAAACTGAGATAGGGATATAGGATGAAGCTGCGGACCTGGAATTAGCAGTAAAATGTTGATACGGCACTGTCCTGCAAATTTGAGCAAAAGTTGTCAGGACGATGGTGCCCGGCGTGCACACGGTCCTCCGAAAAATCCGCGAAACGAAGGGGGATCTGTTCGTCTCTGCACAAGGATTCCAGATCTTCAATTTCAGCCGCGTACCTGCAACCTACACATAGAAAAGCGAAGACGATTGGGGGGTTAGGGATTAGGGGTTTTCCTTTAGGTCAAACCCCGGTTTTGGAATTAACCAAGAAATGAGAAATGTTGTAAATGTAATGTAAAACAAGTACTAATACCTTGTTGTAAGGATGTTTGTATCCTTATGTGCGAAGGTATAGATGTTGTATGTTGTATGTAGCATGTAGTATGTGATCTCCTCTTCAATGGTTGAATCCTTGTCTTGAATGCAACACTTAGCCTTGAATGGAGACTTAGAATGATCAATTGCTTGAAAGAATGCTTGAATGCTTGAATGCTTGAGTATAGTTTCCATGCTTTTTTCCATCATATCGAATGAAAGAGGAAAATGTAGTTTATATACTTGCCAATTAGGGCTGATAGACTGATTTTCCCAACCTTAGGCCGACCAGGAAAGTTAATTTTCCAATTTGCAAACATAAAGACCCGAAGTCCAAAAGAGACCGGGCCCAAAATAGGACCCAGGGACCAGGGCGCTGGGCGCCATGGTCCTGGGGGACCAGGGCGCTGGGCGCCATGGTCCTGGGGGACCAGGGCGCTGGGCGCCATGGTCCTGGGGGACCAGGGCGCTGGGCGCCATGGTCCTGGGGGACCAGGGCGCTGGGCGCTCTGGTCCCACCTCCCGGGACAGCAAGGTGCAAAGGAGGTTCAGGCCAGGGTGCAAGAAAATGCAGTTTTCAGTGTCATAATCAGGTTTCAGGGTCTCCATTTAGGTTGCGTGTTGCGTCGCCATCGTGAAGACCGAAATGCAGTCGAAATTGCAAGTGTCACAATTTTAGGATGCTACATTTAGCCCCCACTTTAGCGGGAGTATGTATGCTCATACTTCCGGTAAAGTACAAGGAAACAACATTGAAAGACTTTCACCACGTCAAGGAGGCAAGACACACCAAGCCCCCAGTGGACTAAGGATCTTACAACTTCGATTGACAAAGTAAAAGGGAAGATCATGAGGGAGAACCATGACTGTCAGTAGCAAGGTTCCCTCACTATGAGTCATGCAAGAAAGATATCAAAAATTTTCAAGGCAAAGTTAAATTTGCCAAGAAATTTTCAAGTATCTTGAAAAGATGTGAACGGGATGTATTCCCCCCTACGTTAAAGCGATCGCACACGCCTCACCAGGGGTGATTGCTTTAAGGTAGTGATACATATAAGAAAATGAAAAAGGGAAAGGAGCACGTTATCACAAGGATTTAGCCCCCAAGTGTGAGATAAGCCCAAGGATAATAGACACACAACACAAAGCACGAGGTGACTTCGCTTTCCTCGAGGTCAGTATGTTGTATGATAATTCATGTATATCATATGTATGTATGCATAATTGTTCTTCATTCCCCAATCAAGGAAGGTCACCTAGAAGAAGGGAACACATGTATCTTTTGAGTCAACATGAGAGAGATCGAGAGATCTCAATGCTTTGCATCATCCTCAAGTAGACAACACTAAGGACAACAAATAGAAGAATGAGAATAACACATAGAAGAAGTAACAAAAGAGAGGGGGAGAGAATTTGCTATGCTAATGAAACTAGTCTAGCACGTCATCTATCCCCCGATCTTGCCGATCAATGTTTCGGGAAGGTAGGAAACACGCTAGAGGAGGAACATCCAACACAGCAGATGGAGCTATCACAAGATCCAAACAAGGGCTATGTTCATGTCCCAAGCCATGGTGTTCTTGTCTAGGAGCTAGGATAAGTGCTTTAGAAAATGCGTTAGATAAATGGTTATCAATATCAACAAGTTCATATTCACTATCAGAATGAACAGGAGTAACATTTGCATCATGAATAACATTTTCATCTATATCATCATCAAGATTTATAAAAATAGGATCTTTAACTCGCACAGGATCAAGACCATCATGCATCTTATGTTTAGGAGATTTCGGCTCAATCGTCGGCTGAGGAGAAAATGGAATAATGCTTGTTGAAGGTGTTTTTGGGGATTGCAAAGTTTGAGAGGCAGCTATCTGAGCTCTAAGACGATGCTTTCGTCGATGTTCACGTGCAGAACGATTTCGTCTAGTCTTAGTAGGAAGTTGAGAAGATTGAGGAGGAGGAATGTTCTCATCCTTATCACTTGGGTGTTTAGGTTGTGGTCTCTTAGGTTGAATAATAGGAGAAGAGTAAGGTCTCTTCTCTCCATAAGAGGAAGGAGGAGGAACTGCTCCATATAAAGGAGGAATATTTGGTTTAGGAAGGAGACCAAGTCCATCATGACGAGGAGGGATAGGTCTACTTTTAGGAAGTTCATTAATCATAGGCATAGTCACATCCATAGGGATGGGTTGGGAATCTTCTTGAGGAAAGACATTAGTTTTATCTTTCAAAGGAAGAACTTCCTTCTCAAGAATGATAGGAATGTCAAGTTTGGGTGTTCTAGGTTCACTTAGAGATAGGATCATATCTTTTTTCCACTTTTGATAAGATTTGAAAAGATGATCACTTCGCGGAGGAAGAGATTGGAATTGTTTAGGCCAAAAGTAATCAAGAGGAACGCTAGAAGTTCTTTCAGCTGGTTTAAAGAGACTATGATTGACAGTAACAACTTCACCATTATGGGGAAATTTCAAACACTTGTGAATAGGAGAAGCAATAGCTTTCATGGAAGATAGCCAAGGATAGCCAAGCTTCACATGAAATTGTTCGGAAGATGGAATAATAGCAAAGTTCACATCAAGGGATTTGTTACGGACCTCAATAGGTAATGTAATAGAACCAATTGCAGGAGAAGAAAATGCATCAAATAGTTTCACAACCACATCTGTTTTGTCATAGATAACTTGATTCAATTGCAAAGTAAAAAGAAATTCTTCAGTAATGACATTAACCATACAAGAAGGATCAATAAGCACTCCACGGCAAGGTGTATTTTTGACTTTTGCAACTATATATAAAGGACCATCAGGTGCCCTGATAGTTTCACTAGAATCAAAGGTGATGGAAGGTTCCTTAGGGATTTTCTGCTGCTCCACAAAGTTAATCACATTCGGAGTCATAGACACGAGATCATCAGGTGAGACAGAGGAATCAGTAGTATCAATCGCATTAGAGGTATGAGAAGGCAATGGATCAGTAAAAATCTGAAGATTTTGGTTAGGAAGAGCTACAGATTTGTTGCCTTTATCATTCACACCAGAAATAGAGATAGTATTATTATCAATCAAATCTTGAATTTTCCCCTTTAAAGCAAAACATTTTTCAGTATCATGCCCAGGTTGACGATGAAATTGACAAAAAGATTTGTTATCAAAATAAGGTGAAGTAATCTTTGCAGGATCAATTTGCCTTATAGGAGGAAGGGTAAGCACATTTTGTTCCAATAACTTATTCATAATACTATGCAATGATTCATTCAAAGGAGTAAACTTTCTTTCTCTCTTGAAAAACTTAGAAATAGGAGACACACCTGATGTTGCATTCACATTGTTGTTGATGATGTTTTCATTGAATTTAATGGACTCTCTGTTCGGTTTAAACTTCCCAAATGGTTGTTGACTACTATCACCCTTATCACTCGGAGTCATAGGATGTGATTGTTCCATTTGACTCACAGTCAGTTGATAATTGTGAAGAGTTGCGCACAACTGTTGGAAAGAAGTAAACTCAGAAAACAGGAGTTTTTCTCTAATGTCTTTTTGTAAATTAGAAATAAAGATTCTTTGAATATCATTGTCAGGCACTGGAAAGGAAATTTGAGCATACAAATGCTTATATCTACCAATGAAATCAGTCACTTTTTCTTTAACACCTTGTTTGCAATGCATTAAATCAATCAAAGTAACTTTAGGACTTATATTGTTTTGAAATTGTTGAATGAAAGCATTTGCAAGTTGTTCGAAAGAAGTAATAGAATAGGAAGGCAACGAGCAATACCATTGTAGGGCTTTGTCTCTTAATGTTCTAGTAAACAGTTTTGCAAGCAACCTTTGGTCATAAGCAAAATCAGTACATATTGTTTGAAAGGTCTTAACATGTGTTAGAGGATCACCCTTACCATTATAAAGCTCCAAATGTGGAATTTCAGCATGTTTAGGGGGGATAGCTCTAACAATGTCAAGAGAAAGTGGGTTCGCAACGTCAAATGTGGGCACATTAAACTTAGATTGATTCATAGAGGCAATTTGTTGCTGTAAAGAAGAGACAGTTTGTGCAAGATTGTTAATGGTCGCTTCAGTCGAAGAGTTCATATTAGACGTGTTAGATTGTGATGGAGGTGTTATGTTATTGAAAGAAGGTAGAGAGTAAGGTGGTGGGACACTATGATAGTTAGTCATAGGAGATGATTGGACAAGAGGAACACTACAAGGAGGAATGGAAAACGAATTGCCCCCTTGTGTCATGTTCATTTGTGGTGATATAATAGGAACACTCATTGAAGGAATGAATGAAGAAGTTGGATTGAATGAAGGAAGAGGGTTAATTAGAAGAGGGATTGCCCCCATGACTAGTGATCATAGGAGGAATATCTTGTATTGAAGTAGTCATTATGTTTGATGTAAAAGTAGGTATACTAGCAATAGGAGTCGTCAAAGGAATAGAATGATTGTCTTGAGTAGGAGGTTGTGTATAACCTAAGGTTTCGGCACAACTTTTCATAGGCATCACATTTGAATCCACAATGTGTGCAATACCACGCAAAATATCAATTCCATTCTTATCACTTTGAAGCATACATTTTAGACCCTCAATTAAAGGAAGAGCTTGACTATCAGGGTATTCTTGAGACATCCATAGTCGAAAATTGTCAAATTGGTTATCCAATTTTGAAAGTTGTTCTACAGAAACCTCATGGAGAGCTTCTTCATCATTAAGAGGATTAGAGGAATTACCCATGTCCTCGTTAAAAAGACCATTCAAATTAGATTCCATCTCCTCAGTAATTAAACCTTGGAAGGACTTAATTCTAAGGCTTCGTCTAACAGGAATAGTGTAAGTAGGACTTATTGTTGTAAAACTCATGCACTAAAGAGAGAGAGAAGATTTTGAATTTTTAGAGATAGCAAATTTCAGTAAAATCAGCCAATCTTCTAGATTTAAGCTGTTAAATACAATCAGGACAATCTCCCGAAATTTCAGAAAAAATGTCCGGGACCGTGGCGCTCGGGGTGCACACGGTCCTCGCAACTTTTTTCGAAATTTGCAAGGATGAAAGTTATGATGATTTTACAGCTAACCTGAAAAAATTGAGTGATTTTATGATCTGTAGATAGGCCAAATTAAAGTTGCAATCTCAAAATTGAACCCTACCAAGATTGTCGAAAAATGCAAAATTTGAATTTTGAAAAAGAGAGGGAAACTGAAATTTTGAATTTTATGATTTTAGAGGGAATACCAAAAGCAATGCAATTTTTGAAATTTGAAAATTGACTCAATTTCATACAAAATTCAATTCTGAAAGCGGAAATCAAAGTTGTTGTAATTAAGCACTTAATTTCAAAAGTCACAAATTGCAAGAATTTGAATAAAGTACTGAAATTTCGAATGAATGCTAACACACTTTTCAGATTTATGATAGTAAGAACACAATTTTGACACAAAATTTCAATTTCAACAATTTTTGAATGTTTAGAAGCCTTAAACCAAGCAATCACAAGACCAACTTTGACTGTAATTTTGAAGGTGTTAAAATTGATAAAATCAACCAAAATTCTAGATTTTAGCAGGAAAATACAGTAAGATCTCGCTCCCGAAATTTCGGAAAAAATGTCGGGGACGATGGCGCTCGGAGTGCACACGGTCCTCGCAACTTTTTTCCAAATTTTCAGGGATGAAAGATATTGTGATTTTATTGCGGAATCCAAAGTTACAGCCGATTTGGAAGTGTTTTGATTAGTGAAATTGTCGGACAAAGGTTGAATCAAGAGGGTTTCAAAAATTAGGGTTTTGACACTTAACCACTTAATTTTCAAAAATAAAGCACAAATTTGAATTGATAATTTGTAATAGAAGGGCAGATCTGAAACAAGCATTAACAATTAAACATTTCACAAGTTTAATTACTTAAAAAGAAAATTTAGGGTTTTTATGCAATTAACCTCTAAAATTTTGCAAAAGATCAAACATGGAAATGTAATCAAGGAATCCAATTTTCAGATCTAATTATGAATAATCAGAAAGGATGTTCACATTGGGTTCACCAAAATGTAAAGCAGAAAATCGCAATCGAACCCTAGTTGCTCTCCCCTCTTCCAACTCCGAGGAGAGAGAAGGGAGAGTCTCTAAGGTTGATGGTTTTTCACTTAGGGGAGAGACTTTACATTCAAAAGAGGGGTTGAAACCCATAAGATCTAATCCCACACAATGCAAGATTGGATGCTAAATGTGTTTCAAGGGTTAAGAAAGCAAGGCTACCCTCTTTTGTAAAGAATGTTGATAGAAGAATTAAGCTAGGAATGCATAGAAAGTGACAAAGATTCGCTTATAAACTGAGATAGGGATATAGGATGAAGCTACGGACCTGGAATTAGCAGTAAAATGTCGATACGGTGCTGTCCTGCAAATTTGAGCAAAAGTTGTCAGGACGATGGCGCCCAGCGTGCACACGGTCCTCCGAAAAATCCGTGAAACGAAGGGGGATCTGTTCGTCTCTGCACAAGGATTCCAGATCTTCAATTTCAGCCGCGTACCTGCAACCTACACACAGAAAAGTGAAGACGATTGGGGGGTTAGGGATTAGGGGTTTGCCTTTAGGTCAAACCCCAGTTTTGGAATTAACCAAGAAATGAGAAATGTTGTAAATGTAATGTAAAACAAGTACTAATACCTTGTTGTAAGGATGTTTGTATCCTTATGTGCGAAGGTATAGATGTTGTTGTTTGTTGTATTGTTGTATGTTGTATGTAGCATGTAGTATGTGATCTCCTCTTCAATGGTTGAATCCTTGTCTTGAATGCAACACTTAGCCTTGAATGGAGACTTAGAATGATCAATTGCTTGAAAGAATGCTTGAATGCTTGAATGCTTGAGTATAATTTCCATGCTTTTTTCCATCATATCGAATGAAAGAGGAAAATGTAGTTTATATACTTGCCAATTAGGGCTGATAGACTGATTTTCCCGACCTTAGGCCGACCAGGAAAGTTAATTTTCCAATTTGCAAACATAAAGACCCGAAGTCCAAAAGAGACCGGGCCCAAAATAGGACCCAGGGACCAGGGCGCTGGGCGCTCTGGTCCCACCTCCCGGGGCAGCAGGGTGCAAAGGAGGTTCAGGCCAGGGTGCAAGAAAATGCAGTTTTCAGTGTCATAATCAGGTTTCGGGGTCTCCATTCAGGTTGCATGTTGCGTCGCCATCGTGAAGACCGAAATGCAGTCAAAATTGCAAGTGTCACAATTTTAGGACGCTACAAGGAGTAAATCGGTTAAAGGTGAACCGAGCGCATTTAATGTTTTGACCTAACTCGCACGGAGCCTGATAAGGTATTTTGTGTACTTAAAGGTATTTTCGTGATCATTTTCATTCACCAAGTTTTCAAGAGAGTAGAGTACAGCGAATCAAGGCAATCAAACTTCATTCAGAGCAAATTTCAAGAGAAGATGCACAACAGGTACTGGATTCCACCACAGCTGGTAGAGAAATATAATGATGATATATGTTTTGAGGTAGACACCGGTTACTATTATGTGAATGTTGTTGAACCAAGGACTCAATCTTTGCCACCAATGGGTTATGAGATTGACTATGATATCACACAACAGCAAATTGATGCCTATCTATCATTGCCAAGGCATGCTACCAAACTAAGATATGGAACCTATGAAGAGGTGAAAGAAAAAGTGAAAATGAGCATTGTAGTACCTAAGGCTACAAGAAAGGCTACAAAAATGATAAAGGTTTTATCTGAGAAATTCGGAGAAGAATCCTCCTCTACACCTGTCAAAGGCACTCTTGCCATTACCGAAGAGGAATCAAAAGCTCAAGAGGCAGCAATAACATTAAGTACTGAGTTTCCTAAGGGTAAAGTTTTGAAAAGAAAGAAACAAGACATTTCAAAGGCCTCACCGACTCCACCAACAAAGAGACCCAACACTAGAGCATCAGCTTCACCGAGTAAGAAACAAAAGAGTGTTACTATACCCAAGGTAACCAAGACCTACAAGAAATCTACTCGGAGACTCATTCTGGCAAAAGCGTCTAGTGATACAGAATCCAATGATGCAAACAAATTTCAGATTGTAAAAAGCAAGAAGGTAAATATTCATAGTGTTGAAAACTTTTGTGCCAATCTTAAAGAATATGGTGGATTTGTAGGATTTAGATATGTCAGGTATGAGAATAGGAATAATGATGAGAAGTGACAAATTGAAGAAGCTGTCATCTGCACACTTCTAAAGTTTCGGCTAGCTCCATTAGAACTAGTAATGTCACTTCCGAGTGAATTATACTTGCATATTGATAACAGATGGAAATATGCAATGGACTCAGAGAAACAAATAAGAGAAAGAAGTCTAGTCCATCTATTTCTTGATATGTCTATAGTAAAAATCAAGGAGCATTTGACAACATACAATTCTAAATTTCTTGTCAAACAGAGAGCCTTAAAATTGATGAATGGGCTATACATTAATGTGGAAAAGGAGACAAAATCCAAGTGGTATGAAATCTTCAAACTAAAGGATGTCGGTGAACAATCTCAAGTTGAAATTGTTGATGTCACCGAACAAGATCCTGATGTCACCGAGCAAAGTCCTGATGCTACCAAGCAAGACCCGGCTGACACTATTCAAATTGATGAAGATGTCATGGATGAAGAAGCACCAGAGCAAGAAATGATAGAAGGCACTACCTATGCAAAACTTGTATCTAGTGAATCTGTCTTAGAACAAGTTCAGCCTTATCCGCCGTTCAAGCCACCTTTCTCTATCGAAGCTCCTAAGGACATAGATCAAGGCACTGAAGGTCACAAGTCTGAAGCAGCAAAAGATACAACTAAAGATCAGACGTCTCAAGCACCGTCAAGCACTGAAAATGTTACAGCTGAGACCCCTAGTACCGAGACACCCAAGGACACCACAACGGCTACAGGAACCGACCAAATTGTTGCATCTATCAAGCAACCTACCGAGGATCAGCAAGCCTCACAAGCACTTGTATTGGTACAACCGACCAAAGGAAAAGAGAAGAAGGTAAGAAAGCATAGTTTCAAAGTTGATTTAACTAAACCGATAGTGTTGCCCATTGTGGATATCTCAAAATTAAAAGGGCAAGCACTTATTGATTTCGGTGAACTATGCAAAGCAAAGGCCGAACAAGAAAAATAATTGGCTATTCAAAAGAAGAATAAAGTACTATAGAAGGTAAAGACACTACTAACAGATATGCTACCTTCAGCAACAGTGTCAACCGATGCAGCCATCCACATTCAACTGGATGAACTCCTTACTCAAATAGAAACATTTGGAGTTGATGCATCTGAGTACTTGGGCAAGCTAAAAGATAAAGAGCTTACTGCAAAGATGATAGAAGAGGTACAAAAAGCTCTTGCTATAGGAAAAGTAAAGCTTGTCAAATTCATTGTTGAGTTGTCCCCTCAACTCAAGCATATTCTTTATTTATTTCAGAAACTTTGTACATTTTCCTTATTCATTAAAGATATCAAGAATAAAACTGATGCAATTGAGAAAGAGATCACCGATCTCTCAACTAAGTTGACCACCAAGCCTAATTCAGTTCAAAAAATTTATACCAAGCTTCAACAGCTCATGGCTCAATAGTTAGAACTCAAAAATGAAGAGCATAAGATCAGGATGGATATAATGACCTTCTAGACATTATTCCTTCCTCATCTCTCATCAGTTCAAGAGCAGATTAACCAAGCTACACGCCTATCAAATGCGCAAGAAGGAAGCACTCTTGATGGCTTAATATCACTATTAGCTTATATTCAAGCACAAAATTCATTAATGGAAAGTGTAAAGGATGCACTCTCAGTTGCCCTCACCGACGCTCGGAACAAGTATAAATCTATTTTTCATCAGTTACCAGCCCCGGATGGAAATTGAGTTTTTGATGTTTGTCAAAAAGGGGGAGTAATACTATAATACTATATAGGGGGAGTAATATACTATATTTGGAGAGTGACACAGTTTTGGTAATATAGTTTTGAGTATTGTATACAAGGGAAGTATACCGAGCAGAATATGCAGAATATCCAAGGACAGTAAGCAGAGCACACAAGCACAGAACCGAGCATGCACAAAATCAGAGTTATGTACAGTATAATGATAAGGGGAGTATATCTGAATATACTATTTCATTGACTATTGTATTTATTGTCAAGTATAGTCTTTTTGCAAAGTATATAGATTTTTGAGTTATGACTTTGAAAGTAGTTTTTGTCAAACATCTCAACTAATGTCAAAAGGGGAGATTGTTACTACTTATCAAATTGCCATTAGTTTTTATATTCAAAGTCATACTATCTATTCTAGTCGGTTAGCACTACCGAATTATGCAATCGGTATAAACAGAGAAGTCGGTATCCACAGTCTAGTCGGTTACAGAAGAAAGCAGTCACAGAACGCAGTATACACCGAGCTGTCTACCGAGTATCTTTTTGAGACTATCGAGTAGTAAATATGACACATCGAGTTGATATTCACCGAGTGAAACATGTTACCAGATACATTGAACCTGGACATGCATATGAAAACGTGTTACAAGATCGAGGCACATCTAACCATTATTACATTGGAAATTGCACCAGAAGATTGTGTATGATTTTAAGGACAATCTAACCAATGAAATATTTTGTTTAGTTATTCATTCGAGGAATCTTGTTTGTAAGATCGAACTAATGAATTAGATCACCACTTTAAGAGATCTATTTATACAGCATGAGTTTAGATTAAAGTGTGTGTGCATGCATGAAGGAAGACTGTTACAGAGACACAGAGGTCACCGAGAAGGTTTTCAAAGAACAGTCAAAGAACGGAGTAAATAGAAGGGTTTACCGAGTTACTATATGGGTTACCGAGGTATGCTATAAGCAAGGTAATCTTATCTTAAGCACATAGAATCTGCTATAACATTTCAGATGTAAAGTTGCAGATGTTTGTAATGATTTTATTGTAATATTGTGAAGTTGAAAGAGAAACCTTTAACAGGGTAAAAGACTCTAACCAAGTCTATAAATTGTAAAGCCTCTAGCCAAGTGCAGCATTCAGATTAAATATTGTAAAATCCTTTAGCAAGGTAGATCTAACAGATCTTGTTACTCCTAACAGGGTAAGCTATCAGAAATAGCTAAATGTAGCTCTAACCGAGCACTCTTTATTATTGTAGTAGTGAAGTTGTGGGTGCCATCCCCACCGTAGTTTTTCTCTCTAACCAAGAGTTTCTGTGTAACCAAAATATATGTGTTATGGAGTGAATCATGTATGATTGTTATCTGTTTGTCTTAACTTTATTTTATGTTACTACACTATTATGTTTATGCATAGCAGTAAAGTTATTATTCAAGAAAAGTTTTGGAGTACTGATTCACCCCTCCCCTCTCAGTACATTAGCTTTCCATATTGGGCCTAATAGATGGAAGTACATAATGAATGCGGACATAGTGTCTCTATTTATGGCATAGTGTCTGGAGCTCCGACCTGTTGTGAAAGTCAGAGAAATCATGAACAAGTGTGTCAAGAAGGAATGGCTATGGGGAATGGAAGCTTTATTAGGTTTGGCATGAGACATGGACGGCTTTGAAAGTGTGGACAGAGCATGGATTCACGTGAGTGAATTCACTCCTCCCTTGTGATCGTTCTTGCTCTGGAGCACCACATTCAATAAAGAGGTGAGAAGAAGTGTAGCACAGGCTAGAATGTATGGTATTGTGCAATACCTTGAGACGATCAATATTTGGAAAGTACGTGTGGAGATGGAAAAATGGGGACCTTGGTCGAAATATAGAGCACTTGTGCAACGAATGGTTCCTGCACGCACAAAACAACGGGATCGACCTTTTGGAAGAGGAACAACTAAGAAGGCTCGTGTGCTGCAGTTCGGTGAAGGCTCCAATAGGGAGATAGAAATGAACCAAGTTAGGAACATGGAAGTGATGGATGTGGAAGAGAGCACAGTCACTGTTCAATTGGAGTAGCGAGATGGAACATACAGCCTTTTTTGAAGCAAGGACTATTTTTTTTTAAATATTTTTGAATGTGTTATGTATGGACTGTTATGTATACCGTCTTCAATAGTCTAGTCGGCTAGCCATGGAGGTTTTTCTTTTAGAATGCAAACATTTTCAGAATTAATATAAAATATAGCTTTGTCGGACAAAAATAAAAATTGTTGACACCAACTGATACTCTTATCTTCCCTGTTTTGAAATTGTTGTTAGCATTTCATTATATATGGTGAAAAAACATATGTTTTTTATTGTATATGCATGAAATTGTTCTATAACATAAAATTAAAGCATTTCAATATATGACTACAAATAAAATTTAATTCTTGTAACACAATTGAGTTTCTGTTCTGGCTCGGTAAGAAATTGGAGGATTTCAATATATATGGTGAAAAAAAACAAAAATTGTCTTTTGATTCTATGTGCATGAAATTGTTCTCTGTCTCATATTTTATATTCTATATTCCGGATATCAATTCCAATGTTGCTATATACAATTCCCAAGATGGGATATCACTTGTAGAGTTGGCTTGAGTTAGAAGTGTTGAATGGTTAGCTACAACAAGCTCACATCTAGAGGGAGCAACTCAAATAGTAATGATGATGTTGCTGGTCCATTTACTTGTGTTATGATTATTCTTTATGTGTGTTGATGATTGGATGATTTACTATCTTTGTTGACTTCTACATCTGATGATTTACTCTGATTACAAACTATGAATCCAAATAAATGTCAATCAAGCTCAACCTTTTACACATCCACTCCCAACAATCCTATGATAATGCAATGGTGAATTGTATTAATAAATTATCCAACATTTCTTTGTGGAGTTCAGAAAAAAGATGATACATAACTTGTTTTCCAAGCCTACTTTCTCTTTGCTATGAGTTCCACAAGTTATATAATTTTATTCATATTTTCATTGCCTATTTTGAAAAAGATGATACATAACTTGTTTTTAACTTCCTTTTATAACCTCCTAGTGCAGGGCACCTCTTCAACAAGCCATTCATGGATCAAAGGATGAGGAGTAGGTTATTAGGATCATTTTGAGTGTCTTTTGTTTGGGAATTTTCATGTTTTCAATAAAGACTCCACCATGTAAACCAATGTCCCAAATTAGGCATCTTGATAAGCCAATTTGGACAATTTGGTAAATAGGGGCAGAATGATGTTTGTTTTGATGTTCTATAGTATTTTAGGGTGTGTAGGTGGTGTTTGGTTTATCCAAGTTGAGTGGATCCCAAACTTGGTTTGATTGACAACTTTTGTCAAAAATGCAACTTTTGAAAATGCAACTTTTGCAAGCAAAAGTGCAACTTTTCAAATTTCAGTTGATGTAAGCCTCTCAATGGATCCAAACTCTTCAAAATTCAATTGTAAACCATTTTGAGTAGGCATATAAACCTTTGTGTACATGATTCCCAAGGTTTGTGTTGTTATTGATTAAATGTTGAAGGCATAATAAGACTAAAACTGAGTTTTTCCTTGAAATTTTGAAGTTGTTGTTGTTGTATGTCATTGTACAGATTGAATCTGACAAATATATTCATAGATTAGGTAGAGGATTTATTTACCTCTATTTTGGTGGTGTTTTGAGGTCTTGATCTTCTAGGAGCAGTGAGAACCCCTTGTTTTACTGATTGTAACTCAAGAAACCAGGGTTTGGCTAGGGTTTCGCCTAAAATTGGTCATATTTTGCATCTCACTCATCTAGAAGGTCTTTCCTTTGGTAGAATGAAATATTGGCAAGTGTACATTAATATTTTAATGGGTTCTTGTAGGGAAGGCTTGTCTATGAGGAGCTTGAAGTGAATCTAGGTAGGCATCTCCATGTGACTACCTTGGACAAAATTAGGACAGTCACCCTAAAATCTCATAGTGGTGGGTTCCAAGCATGCAACCCTATAATTAGAGGTTATTTATGATTCCCCACCTAATAATTAAGTTTTTTTTGTGGTTGAGAGTTTTGAAACTAGTGTTGCTTTGTAAATTAGGCCTAATCGCCCTAATTAGGTCTCTAGGCTTCTAAAGGGTTCAGACCCTTAGGTTCCAAATATTCCCAATCCCTTTTGGTGATGACAATAACTCCATAAAGGGTATCTATAATGGTAAGTATTTTGTCAAGTTGTGTGCAATATTTTGGAGTTAAGGGTAAAATACCTGCTAAATAGGGCTACAAGCCTAGGGGGTAGGTTTCCAAAGGAAGTATAGGGCATTGATGCCAAAGTCCAAAATAAATGTTTGAAATGGTTCCTAGGTTTCATGAAGTGACCAAATCCAAGGCATCTAAGAGAAAGAGTCATGGTGAGGCATTTTAGAGATGTTGAAGCTATTTACTCATCTTGAGTAGGTGCTAGTCTAGAGGAGTGTGAGTAGTTCAAACCTTAAGGTGTGGAGTGTCTTTTTGTAGGATCCTTGCTATCATTTGAAGGGGTCAAACTAAACCTTTTGGACTTGTCCTTATGTGTGAGATGTACTCTGCATCACCTCCCTTATTCAATGCCATTGCAACATCTCATATAATTTCAAAGAATAATAATAAACAATATCTTGTAGCTCCTCTTGGGTGATGGGGAGAGGTTCTCAAAGAGACACACACATTACTCAAAAGGTAGTTGGATAATGTTTTAGTGGTCTCCTAAAACTCTTCACTTGTCCTTTAACAAGTCAAAACACTCAAACTCTCTTAGAGTTCTCCCTATCAATTTGTGCTCAATAGTTGCTTCCAATTGGTTTTGGGGCAATTACTCAAAATTCACTCAAAGAACCTGTTGGTTCCCAAAACCACAGATTAGAAATCCTAGAGCTTTGCCAAATCTCCTAATGATTTCTCAATCAGCCTTGGCCAATGAACAGGAATGGTCAAAGACCAAATTCCTCTGCACTTTAGGCTCCACTAGACCTAGGCGGGTATACCTTAATCTCGAAAGCACAAAGAGACTTCTTTATAGTGAATTTAAACTTGTCAAATTAGTTGTTTGCGAGGATGGAAAAAAATTTCCTGCAACTGTGCTTGTATATTATAAAGATAGCAAATCTTATATATTAATTTTGGAATAAAAAGATATACAAAAGCTAGAGACTCACAGGTACTTCATGATATTCCTGCTTGAACAAAAATGACTTTTCATTTCTATAGATTTGTTTAACATAACACTACTAGTACCAACAATCAATCTGAAAGATAGGAGCTTCTAAATTCTGAACTCTCTCGTTGTATACAAAAATGACTCCCTATACATATGCGACTCAAAAGACACAAATGAAAGGACACACCCTTTCATTAGTACAAACTAGAAAGTGACAAAAACCTAACTAATAACTCCCCAACTGCTATAACAACTAACAATATTACAAAACATATTACAATTGACACAAATTTCAACTTCTTATTTTCTTTATGTGATTCCTCACACTGCTTCTTCAATTTTGATTCATTTGTTATTTGGAACAATGGGTGTGTTGGATCTCAAATCAACAGATTGGATAGGTTCTAAGGAAATGCCAGCTCCTATGATCAAAACCTCCAATTGACTTGGCCAACTTATAGAGTGAACCTATTTGGTTACTAACTCCCTCACTTTAGGCTCTGCAAGACCTAGGTGGGTATACCTATTCACTAGTCACTTTTGATGACTAATGCCTTTTATAGCAGATTGAGTATCTTGATCTAAATTTTTCCCTATCTCAGAATGGCATAGGTTCCTAGGATAGGTGGCTTTTAGATGAGTTCAAGATTGTTGTTGTGAAATCTATTTGATCTTTGTGCTTGAAATTTATATGTATACACTATTTCTAATTGATTATATATATCCTACTCAACTATTCCTATTTCTTTAAAGTAAAGGTAATTGATATGGTAAAAAGTTTTTGTTTATGAATGATCAGTGACTTTCCTCTTGTTTGGGTCACAGAGTCTATTACTTCAACAAGACTTAATGTATGCTTCTATGAGACAATTTTTAAATCACCCCCCAGGTAAATCTGTCAGTCACCTTTCCTCAAAAAGATCCATTTTAATAGTCTTATGCTATAATTTGCTCGAATGAATTTAACCCTTACTTTAAGAGAGCATCAAAGGAAGACTTACAAGGAACAATTACAATCCACAAGTAGGCCTTTTATTTAAATTAATAGCAACAAGAAAATAAACTTTACTAGGAAGATACAAGCAACCTTAACTTCTATGAGATAATATCACAGAACAACTGCCAATTGAAATAAATAACTCACAGCACATATGTAAAGGAAAAAACAATTGATTATATTGATAAAAGTTTTGAAAGTTACAAAAAGACTGCCAAAGTATATTGTACATCTATTTCTTTTTTTATGTCCCTTTGTTTTACAAAACACTTCTCATATAAATGAGAACAAAACCTATCCCCTACAAAGAGTCATGTCCCTTCCCAACATTAACAACCAGGTTGTATATTCTTGACGAAGTTAAATAAAAATATATTAAGCATTCTGAAATGATTTATGTAATCATCCTCTTTGTAGCCTCTGGTGTCAATGTTCCACTTCTTCAATTCTTCCCCCAATGAAATGTACTCAAAGATTATCTGGTTGATAGAAGGCGCCAAATCTTTGTCCCGGTCCAACCCTAAGATGGCTCTTTCTTTGATGCTACCAAGCTCATTCTGCCAATGTTCTAATGATATCAATTCTCCTTCCTTGTAGATTGTTGGCATTCATGAGGTTCTCCCATCATCCAGTACTTGGAGGTCTTTGTTCAAGGCATTTTCATATTTGTCATGCTTCTCTAAGTATGCTATCCCTTCTGCTCTCTCTCCAGGTGTCATGGTAACAACACTATTCATCACCTCTTGCAACCATTTCTTTAACCTTTCATGCTCCCTCAGAGCCTTGACAGTCCCAATATACACTTTCGAATATTGATCTGTGTGTGTCAACATGGTTCTGAACCTATGTTCGATGATATCATTAACCAATTTATCCATTTTTTTTCAAACACTTTCCACTTGTTTAACTAACTTCTCACTTTTGGTCTTCCATTAGATAGTGTATGTCAAAGCATCCATGACCTTTCTGTCAGTCTCAAGTGCCATATCTAGATCATTGATGCCTAGGGCAGTACTTTGTTGTAGCAGTCTCTCTTGTAACCGTTGCACTTCCTCATTGGCCTTCTCATGTACAATCCTTTATAGGTGCTATTCTCCCTGACTAGAAATTCAACTTGATCTTGATTTAGTTTTGCCACATCTAAATTCAATTTGGCAGTGACCCTAGGGTCAGTTTTCCCAACTTGTTGAACCATTAAATGTCCAAAGGCTTTGTCAATGTCGACAAGTAATGGCCTTTTCCCCTTAGGGTACAAAGCCCACAACATAAGAGCTTTTTGATCTGGATCATATCCTGATCCCATGAAAATATTATCTATTACATCTAGCATAATTTGTTTGTCAAACCCCTGTTTCTTTAGAAAATTGTCAAACAACAAAGCAAATCTCATATCCCATCCTAAGTATATTAATATCCCAGCATCTTTAAGTAATAGCCTTCCCCTTTCAGGTGCCATTACCTTCATAGCTTGGTTTGTTTTCTCTTGCAGTATTTTTAGCTTCTCTTCCTTGGTTTTCCCTTCTGTATTGGCTTTAACTAATGTCCCTTTGTACTGGCACAGGAATGTGTTAAATTCTTTGGTATGAATAAAGTCATTGTCTAAAATGAATTCTTCATGCTCCAGTAACGTGACATCATTGATCTCCTGTACATCATATTGGTCATTTGCTAGATTCATCTGCATGTCGCGTTCATATCCAGGTGAATACTCTTCTCTTGGTGAATCAACAGGCATAAACTCATATATAGACTGGGGAGACATGTGTGCCAAAGGCTCTGTATCCCTAACATCTTGTTTCCTGACCCTCAAAACAAACATAGGGACACCATCTAGAATCTCCAATTCATGTCCCATAAGTTTATTAGCTTTAGCTAAGGGGTCATCTATTCCCTGCATAATATCCTCATTGATTTTTCCTCTCCTAAGCTTCCATTTGTAAGCTCTGGATATTTTGTCATATTTCATTCTTCTCTATATAGCTTCTTGCCTTTCCACATTTCTGATGAAATCATCAGGCATCAAGCGAACATTCTCTCCAAATTTTAGCTTTTGTGATGCTTTTGCTTCTCTCATATAGCCTTCAGGGTCGAAGTTTGGTTTAGGATCACCTTCCACCATATTATAATAACCCAATTTATTCTGCAATAAACCATAGCTTTTTGAACTTTTAACAATAAAGTTTGAAAAAACCAGTAACCTAAGCACTATGGATTGCTTCCCATGATCTGTCAAGTGTTTAGCACTGGCTATCGATAATTGTCTGATAATCTCAAGGCAAGCCACTCTATTAGGCACTATAATAGGCAGTAAATAAGGCTTTCCTTCAAACCCATACACCGTTATCTGAGTATAATCCAGAAAACAATACCAATCTCCCCAATTATGTGTAATTGGAGTGTCTTCACATAACTCTTTTGGCCTAAGAAATCTCTGAATTTATGGAGATATAGAATGATCACATGGATAACCTAGCAATATATAAAGTGTCTTAACGAAGAATTCTTCAAAATGCCAATACTGACTATTGTTGTATCTCTAGTCCCACGAAGATAACCATAACTGCACAGGCTTCCTCACTCCAGCTTCATCATAAGCCCTGACACATAACCCATCTGGCCATAATCCTTTATCTTGTCCACTATAGAGTAATATATGCATGATAAAAGAATAATATTTGAAATGAACATTCAGCATGTCTCCTTTCAACTTCTCCAAACCATGATTCATGACTTCAAATAAATAAGTAGCAAAATCAAATGCCCTAGGGTTCTTTGATTGCAAATCTGCACACATTATCATAGCCATTATATCCATCAAGGGGGGGCTTCTATTCCTAAGACCTGGGTGACATAATAATATGTGTACTTGAAATAGGGTAGAAAAGGTTAACATTATCTCCTTCACTGAATGGCACTGTCGATCCTGCAACATTTGGTCTGTGGATAGGGAGTCTCCACCTCTTATATATATGTTCCATATTAAAATACTCCTGAGTAAGTTTGCTAGTATCTATCTTTTCCTCAAATCCCCAATCTAAGTCAAATACACTTTCTATAACCTCTTTAGTGATGGACACTATTGGTTTCCCCATATAATCATATATGGTTTTCGTCCTAGGGTCATAGTTGTTGGCTAGAGATTTCATAAGCTCAACGTTTACAAAAACATTAGGTACTACCAATTTCCTCAAGTTCAATCTCCACAAATTATTTATAGGCTCTCGAGAATTTCTTCGCACATATCCAAAGATGAACAATTCATGTCCTTTAATCTCTGTCCAAATATCTCCCAAATTTTCAAACATATCCTCCAAACCCTCGTCATATGTTTTAATCTTTTTGGACCGATGGCTCGAGGCAAGGAACTGGTCTAGTAATTCTTCTGCCATTTTGGTTTCTCATCTGCAGACAGGGGTTCCCTAGGTTTCCTAGCCCTGGTTTTCTTAGATGAAGAGACTTCCATTATAATGACAAAGCTCGGAAGTAGGGACTTACTTGGAGTTCTGGACCTTTTGATTTTTGAAAACTCTCTGTGAATTCTTCTAACCAACGTTGCCTGAATTGTCCTCTTCCTTGTCATTTTTATTTACAATTGTACAGTAGTTTCATCAGTTATATCCACCTGTTATGTAATGGTCATGAACTCACTTGTTTTGAATTTATGACGATGGGACTTTTGTTAATTCTGGAATGATTTCGTAGCAGAAAGTTGTTGGCATTTTTGGTGATTATGGTGTGATTGTCATTGATGGACACACACTTGCTATGAGATCACTTTTTGTATGTATGAGTTATGCTCAACCGGTATTTGTTTCAAACCGACATTAGGTTATAGTCTTTAGACTATTAGTGTCTTGCAGAAAGTGTTTACCGATCTCAAGCGGCATGAGGACCTCAGGCGGTTCGAGGATCTCAAGCGGAACAGGGCAAAGGAACTAGAAGTGGCAGTTATCATTTTCCCAGTCTTCATTTTTGTCAACCGGTAATCTATTTAATAGTTAAACCGGTATTACTTTGAGTTACCAACTAGTATCTGTAAAGTTTTATAAACCAGTAATACTCTATGATGAGTTACCAACTGGTATATTTTTGTGATGAGTTACCATCCACCGACACTTTGATGGTGATTTTGTGTCGTGTTACCAAATGTGTCTAGATACAATGAACCTAGGAACTTGTAATGCAATCCTATTGGACCGACATGAAATTAGATTCCTTTTAAGGACATCATGTCTAGGGTTTTAGTATGTGTGTAGCTGTTAGGGTTTGTGGTGGTTGATGAGTTCATGTATGTGCGATCTTAACAGAAAAGATCAAGTCTATGTACTGTAACACAGTGTGGATTTACTGAAGATTGAAGTAATGCTGAAATGCATTAGCAATGAGCTATAATGGATCTAATCAAGCAGACTATGCTATTTGCTAGATCATTCACTTGTTGATTACTCACATCTTTGACAAGTTAGAAACCATTAACCGGGTAGGCCCAGAAAAGCCTTTGTAAATCCTCTAACAAGATGATTCACATCTGTGGATCTAAAATCCTCTCACAAGGTAGTATTTAATCAGACTTATCTCCTAACAAAGATTGAGATTCCTAACAGGATCTGTTCTAGTAAAAAACATTATATGACCTTAACTGGTCTGACCTTAACCGGTCTGGTTACTATTCTGCAGATAGTTACTTGTGAGTTTCATCTCATCATGGTTTTTCCCATTTGGGTTTCCATGTCAAAATCTCATGTTATGGTGATTGTGCTTCTGTGGGTGAATGCCTTACTTGTTGTTTGGTTTACATTTGTGGTAACCGGTTTGTTAGTTAAATTGTTATACCGGTTTACTGCTAGAATGATAAAGTGTTTGAGTTCAGTAATTTTTGGTATACTAATTCACCCCCCCTCTTAGTATTCATCAAAAGTAATTACTTCTTCTAATAGTTCATTTTCTCTTTCTTTGATACTCATTTATGACATGATTTTACCGTTTACTTCGATGAAACCACGTTCTTCAGCAGTGTTCCTTTTTTTCTTATCAAAAAGGTCTTCTTTCATCAAACTCACTTTTGTTTCAATGAAAATATTGTTATTTCCATTGTGCCTTATGCTTTCATTGAATCATCATTTTTTATCGAAATGGGTCCCATTCATTCTTATTCCGAGTGGTCAACTTCGATGGGAGCCTTTGTCATTTTATCGAAACTTTACTTTTCGATGAAACCCATCCCATCGTTATACCTTGAAATAGTTTATCCGATGCCCGAATTCTATCGATGACAAGTCATCGATGAGTGATCTCCATGTCCTACTTGATATCATTGTGTTGATGAAACTTTTTGTTTCGCCAAGAGCTGAAAACCCTCCTTCGACGATTGGCTTTCTTCGATGACATTTTACTTTATCGGAAAGACTTCAAACATCGGCCTAATGCTTTATTGGTTCTTTGAAACTCACATATCTTCGAAATAGTATCACTGATGGCACTTCAATATATTTCTCGATAGAAACAATGACTTTGGTGAGTCCCTTTTGAGTCTATTCGTGGCCACAATCCCTTCGATGGTTCATAATATCGAGGAAACATTTATCAATTTCTTCGATACAATAGATACATCTTTCCAGTGAAACTAATCTTTTCGGTGAGAGTTGATTTTTCTCATCCGATGGTTGAATTTGGCCGATAGGAGTTGCGAACCTAATGTTGATGAAAGTTTCAAAGGTCTCTATATAAATTCTTAAGGGTATACTTAATCATTTTTTTAAGAAAACTTTGGTAGCTTCAACATGAAAACAGGGATTATTGTGATTATAAATATAATGCTCAACAAGGTGTACAAAAATGATCTGAAGATAAAAAAGCAACAAATCTTGTATATTAATTTCTTGTAACAATGGGTGTACAAAAACTGCAGACTCACAGATACTTCATGATACATTTGCTTGTACAAAATGGATTTTCATTTCTACAAACCTGCTTTACATAACACTACTGGTTCCAACAGACCATCTGAAAGATAACAATTTTATTTTTGTTCTCTCCCCTATGGAATACAAAATGACTCTCTCTATATATATGACTCAAAAGATATAAATGCAAGGATGCACCCTTTCATTAGTACAAACTAAAACTAATAGAAACCTAACTGACTCCCTAATTGCTATAAACAAAACAAAATACAATGACATAAACTAATCCTTTCCATCCAGCTGTTGACCACATTTCTGGATATGTCGAAGATATCCTTCATCTTTATATGTGCAGGCATTGAAGATAATGTCTTTGATCGCTATCTTTGTTGTAACAAAATTCTCAACCTGTTCTCCTATTTCATTCATATCCAACGTATCCGCATGGGCAACGCTAAGGGATGAACTGAGTAGGGATCTACATTCGGTAATCCACTAGTTTGTGTCCTTTATTACCGTTGTATCATCTACCACACTTGAGATTCTATGATTGACAATAGCCTTACACTCCTCATATTCAATTTCCAAGTCTGTTGTGAATCCTTCATGGGTGTCAATCAATTTTTTAACCTTATTGATCCTTTTGTCACTTAGGGTCTGATCTTGCAATAACATGTTTAACCTATCAAGGATCCTCTAGTGTGACACTGTGTTATCCATGTTTCTCTGGTAGACAGTCCAAAATTCCTCCAGTATCTTCTGCAGATTCCCAAATTGTTTAGACAGTAGGACACATGATGTGTCTGTCCTTATGTTTTGCATTCTCTCCTTCAACTTCTTGTTTTCCTTGTACAATTCTTGGCACTTCTTTTTCAGTTTGGATTCGTCTACTATCTAGGGTACAACTTGGCCCTTGCTTCTTAAGAGTTCCTCATATAATGATTTATATTTTCCTGCTTCTTTTACCAGCATATTCATTTGCGCTTTATTTAACTTTGAAATATCAACTCCCATATCTACTATGATCATGGGATCCACTTCACTGACCTTTAACTTCATCATGTGTCCAAAATCTTTGTCCACATCTATGATCTTCAGCCTCTTATTTAGAGGATAGAGGGCCCACAAATGCATAGCCTCGTCATCTGGATCATATCTTGATCCAATGAAGATGCCATTCACTCCTTGAATGTCTAACTTGAAGTCCTTCTTATCTAAATGCAATAGGATATCAAAAATAAAGGATGCACTAAGATCCCAGCCTAGAAAGAGGATAATTCCTGCCTCTACAAGAAGTTGCCTTCCCCTTTAAGGGGTCATGCCTTCTACTTCTGCATCGATATTAGCCTTCAGTTTTCTAAGCATCTCTGCCTCATTTTCTAGTGTTATATCAGGCATGGGTTCTCTTAGCCTCTTTACTTTGAAGTGATATAAGAAGGATTTAAACTCCTTTGATTTGATGAATTAATCATCAGACACAAAATAATTATGCTCTTCCAACCTAACATCAACATTGGCATTCATCCTAGCCATAGTTAGGTCATGTGCTTCAGGCTCCTCCTCCCTTTCAGGCCTCCTGAATCTTGAGATAGCCTCATTCTCTCCTGACTCACTCTCAGCTCCTTCTTCTTCTTCCATCTCCTACAGTCTTTGTCTTTTTTCTGACAGTCTCTAGTTCAAGTCTTGAAAGATCTGCATAGCCTCCTCGAATTCCTTATTTCTGAATATATCCAAGGCTTCAATGTGCTCATGAAAATAATCACCCAAATTTTTCCCTTTTCTGCCCTGGTGGATATAACCCTCTGGGTCATAATTCTTTTGGCTTGTGTGCTCATAGAGGTTATAATCTTCTATTAACCTCTTGTCAATGATTTTCATATGCCTATGTAGATACAATAGTGAAATCACCAAAATGTAAAGTCTCGGGCAAGAAAACTTGCTTGTGGGCACCCCCAAAATGTTGTGCATTTGAGACACTCATTTCCCTCACAATCTACAGGTAGGCAATTATGTTAGGTGCAGGCTTCGATAGCACATAAGGAGCTCCCTCGAATCCAAAAATTCTAACATATGTGAAGTGCTGGCATACATACCAGTCATCCCAATTGTGATTCACCCTGGTATCCCCATGTTCATGGGGTCTAATAAATCTTTTGATTTCTTCTGAAAATAACCCATGAAAAGAAATTCCAAAAGCTTTGTATAATGGTTGCATAAAGAATTCTTCATATTTGACATAGTGAAATCTCATGAACCGAGAATCCCACAGTGATACCCATAGTTGTACTAGTTGCTCATGTCCATCCTTGCCATGAATATTTAACTTCAATTTTTCAAGCCATAGCCCCTTGTGTCATCCATAAAATAAAATAATATGCATCAACAATGAATAGAACTTAAAAGACTTGTCAGGGTTATTATGAAGGCTTAACAAACCCTCATGCATCTTCTCAGCAATGTAATTAGCATAATCGAACTGTCTCAGCGCATGCATTTGTGTGTCAGCAACAAGAACCGAAGGTCCTATCCGAGCTACATCTGGAACCTTGACTCCTCCCACTTGACCACATGCCATATATGTATATTGCAGATACTACCTGAAAATGCTGATATCAAATGGGGGTCCGTCTTCATCTGTTAACTTTCCTTTCTCAACCTTATGTATGGCCAAATTCAACCCATTGTATACAGTATCCATCTTTGTATACTCTTCCTCCAATTTCTCAAAAGACAGTGGCACATCAGATTCAAATCCAAGATCAAAAACCTCCTAAATGGTGGTTGCTAAGATACAGATGAATGCATCACCATTTGGCAATTGAATACACCTTTTATGGCATTATAAGCCCTAGCCAATGTTTTCATCAATTGAATTCACAAAGACGTTAGAAACCACAATTTTACCCAATCCCATTGTCCATGGGTTTGAAATTGGGGTCGGCTTACTCCTTCTTGAATAATAATACAAGAACAACTTGTGACCTCTAATCATGGTCTAGACATCACCAATTTCCTTGAAATCATCTTCTAACTGGTCATGGATGGGCAAGTTAGCCTTAGATCTCCAGGATTTGGCTCCTGGTGAGCTCATTTGATCAATCATATCTTGGTTTAACTTTCGTTTAAGTGCACCTTCTCCACCTTTAGACTACGAAGCACTCTCAGAGACCTTAGTGATCTTCCTCTTGCCTTTTGAACTAGAGCCCTCCATATCTGAATACCTCAAGCTTTGCTGAAATTAAAAGTTTTGTATCTTAATTTCACTCCAATCTCACTGTTAGATTCAGTTTGTTATGCCAATTCCTTATACCAGCTTCTATATGTAGATTTGATACTTTAGGAGCATTTACTCAATTGAAATGGTGTTGTGATTCACCTCGTGTAAGCACAGAGCTATTTGTTGCCTATATTAATAATGGTGGGTGGATTCGTTAAGATTGGATTTGCAATAGCTAGTCGTCATAACTCTTCCTGATAGTTCAATTACTTGGCGCCATGCATCCTTTTCATCAGCATAGGTCTCACCGATCAATCCATCGGGTATCAACGTAGCTCATTTGTTATAATTCTGATGGTTATAACTCCCCTGATGGCTCTGCCTTCTAGCTAGGCTTTATCTTTACCTTTATATCTCATCGACATAGGTCATTCTGATATACCCTCCTTCTTTTCCTCTGTGTCATTTTGCCCATCGGGTATCAGCATAACTCTAAATACACTCCTCCGATGGTTTAATTTATCTCATTGAGTCCTCGTCCATGGTCTGCATCTTGTTTGTTACATTGGGTCATCTTATCGGGCATTGGAACAACTCACTTTATGTTTCTTCGATGACCCGATGTCATCCCCTTCGCATTTATGTATCTTTTATTGCTCTATTCTATTGACATACGTTTCCTCGATGAGATCTCGTTGATCACACCTATCTTTGTTTTTTTATCGGGTGTCGGTGTAACAAAATGTGTCTAATCCCAATGAGGCAATGATATCCCAATGACTTGGTGGTGCAGGTGCACCAAGGAAAAAAAATTCAAATTTGAAGACCTTTGAGACCAAGGAGGAGTGTCCAACATCAAACAAATTCAATAAAATCAATTATGAGATCCTAAAGCCAATAATGGCTTTTGAAACTAAAAAAATGCAAAAAGTTGTCAAATTGTCCTGAAAGTTGTAAAATGTTGTCAAATGTTGGATATTGGGTCAAAACACCCAAAAATGGATTTAGGAGGGTTTAGTTTAATTTGAAATGTAATAAGGGATGAAAATCCTTTTGTTTGTAATGTTTTTGTCAAAGTTGTAATGCATTTTCCAAAGTGCAAATTCAAATTTTTAAAATGCAACGACTAGGAGGGTTTAGGAGGGTAAAGCAAGTTTTAATTGTTTTAGGGTTAATTAAACTTTGAGTGAAGAATTTGGGGCTTTTGGGGTTAGGGACCTCATACCTTGAAATTTATTGCAAATTACTTCATAATTTATCATGTTCTAAGACTGTTTTAAGGCTAGAAGTACCCAGAAGTAATATTTCTTGTAGTTGCTTTGTTAATCCACCATTCTAGTTGCTTGAAAATAAAGGACGGTCTAAAAACAGTAGATACTTTCCAAAACAACTTTCTAAATTCTCTGATTATGTTATAGAAAAGCCAAAAGGTTATCCAAAAATCCATTTTATTTGTCTTGTGTCTTGGAAGTTTGTAGATTTATCATTGAAATTATCTCGTTGTAGGGCTAATAGGGGCTCTAGGGCTAGTAGGAGGAAATTGGGGTTTGAGCATTTGGGTATTGAACAGAAGGCCAAAACTAGTTTGAACCTTTCATAATAGACCTAATTACACCAACCATCATTTTCATTTGGGAAGGTCTTGTTTCATAATTGGCCCATTTGAACCATTTGGGGTGTTTGTAGGCTTAAGGGGATCTATCATTTTCCTACCTTGTATTTCCCTTATATTTTACAAAGTCATCTATACCTATTTAGGCATTGTCTTATACCACCATATCTCTACCAAGTCTGCATCAAAGTAGTATCAGAGCAAGAAAAGGTCTGGGTAGGAAGTTGGAAGGAGTGATGGCACCTGAGAACTAGTTGGTTATGGAAATTGAAGAGTTGAAAGAAACCTTGGAGAGGGAAAGAAGAGAAATATAACAGAGCAAGGCAAGGGAGGAAAGAGAATGGAGAAGAGAGAAAGAGAGTATGCAAGCAAGGATAGAACAATATGAGAAAGAAAGAATGGACAATAGGAGGGAAGAACCTAATTGGGAAGAACAAAATGAAGATGATGGAGAAGAACAACCATAGAGACCAGAGCGTAGGAGGGTTGAAGATGAAGTGGACCCTGAGGAGAGAAGGTTGGTTAGACTTTTGAAGGCAGTACAAAACAATGCAGGGAAAGGGCATGTGGATGTACCTATCTGTCAAGGAAAGATGGATAGTGGAGAAGTGTTGGGTTGGCTTGATGCCTTGGAGAAGCACTTTGAGTATGAAGAGATGGAGGATGATAAGAGGGTAAGGTTTGCAAAAACAAAACTCAGAAGTATTGCTTTGACTTGGTGGACAAGTTTACAAAATGATAGAATGTCTGGGGGTTTGACAAGAATCACACGGTGGGAAAGGATGAAGAATTTGATCAAAGAACAATTATTGCCTTCAGATTATAGCATACATGTGAAGAGGATGAGATAAAATTTGAAAGAAAAAGACATGGATGTAATTTCCTATACTGAACAATTTCATAAATTGAGTATTAGAGGAGGATATGAGGAAGAAGATGGGAAGGTAGCCAGATATGTCAATGGCTTGAAGTATCATTTGCAAGATGAGATTGGTCTACAAGTACCAAGGACCATTGGTGAATGTTTTCAATTGGCTATTAGAGCAGAAGAAAAGGTGAAGAGGAGATGAGAAAGGTCAGGAAGAGGAGGTAACTCAAATAGAGGAAGAGGTGGAAGAGGTCAAGGACCAAGCAATGATGACAAAGGCAAGGAATCATTATCAGAATCAAGGAGTGGATACAATCAAAGAGGAGGAAGAGGATTTGGTCAAGGAAGAGGCACATTTAGGTGTTATAATTGTAATGAACTAGGGCACCCATCATTCAAATGTCCTAAATGGAATGAGTATAAGAAGGAAAGGAGGGTTAATTTGACACAAGAATACAAAAAGGAAGAACAAGAAGAAGAAATCATGATACCACCAGAGGAAGGAGAGTTGTTGCTAATGAGGAAAGTACAACCATCACAGCAAAAAGGGATCTTCAGGACAAATTGTAAGATCCATGGCAAGGTATGCGATTTGATTGTTGATTCAAGGGATTGTCACAATTTGGTTGCTTATGAAGTAATTAAAAAGTTAAATTTACAAACCCTTGCACACCCTAATCCATATTTTGTTGCATGGGTCAGTGAAGGTCAGAATATGTTGGTAAAAGATCAGGTAATCATTAATTTCTCCATTGGTCAATATGCTGATAGTATTTTGTGTGATGTAATGGATATGAGTTGTGGTCATTTGATTTTGGGCAGACCTTGGCAATACTCTAGAAGGATTATACATGATGGGTATCAAAACACCTATGCGGTTCATAAGGGTGGAAGGAAGTACAAATTGAGCCCATTGATGGGGAAGGCAAGAGACAACACTGTAATGTATTTTGGCAATGAGTTTTCAGTCAAACGGCAGGGTAAGAAAAGTGCAAATTTGCAGCACTATGACAATCCATTTCATAAAGGACTTTGGAATCTTGTTCATGTACAAGTTGGTATAGTCAAGTGTCCTATCATCAGACAAAGGAAGGACAGCAAGTTGGAGAAAATGTAGATGCCTCAAGATAGAGGAAAAGAGGCAGCCATGAAGCAAATATCAGCCATGAGTACCATTGGTTTGGGGCAGCCAAATCATAAAAAAAATTGTTTCTAATGATTGGTGTGTGAATGCAGGTGTTCATAGGAGGAAACAAGTCACATTTGGGGACTATCTGGTTCTTAAGAATCAGATGCAAGCAAGCAAACATGAAGGCAAGGCATGGATGACTTCTTGGGACAAGAAGACTTTCACTCATGGGGAGTATGGTGCAGGTGCACCAAGGCAAAAAAATTCAAATTTGAAGACCTTTGAGACCAAGGAGGAGTGTCCAACATCAAACAAATTCAATAAAATCAATTATGAGATCCTAAAGCCAATAATGGCTTTTAAAACTAAAAAAAATGCAAAAAGTTGTCAAATTGTCCTGAAAGTTGTAAAATGTTGTCAAATGTTGGATATTGGGTCAAAACACCCAAAAATGGATTTAGGAGGGTTTAGTTTCATTTGAAATGAAATAAGGGATTAAAATCCTTTTGTTTTTAATGTTTTTGTCAAATTTGTAATGCATTTTCCAAAGTGCAAATTCAAATTTTCAAAAATGCAACGGCTAGGAGGGTTTAGGAGGGTAAAGCAAGTTTTAATTGTTTTAGTGTTAATTAAACTTTGTAGCCAACCATATGGTGGTTAAAAAAACTTGGAGAGGCTATTTAAAGCCATAGACATGCTTTGTAAGGCGGATTGAATGCCAAGGAGTACGGACTGTTGTAGAAACTCAATGAAAATTCATAATTGTTGGAGTAATTTCTTAGATTTTCTATTCTTTGTGAAGGTTTACTTTAAATTTGTTCATGTCCTAACATTTCAAAGCGCCTTCATCAATATTCCACACCTCTGTGGATGATTTAAGTTCATTATTCATTCTTCAATCAGTGTAACTCATCCCGATCAATTCTCCTTCTCTGTGCTTGCCTTGTCCTTCTCATCGGGTATCGGTGTAACCTAAAACACTTTTCATCGATGGTTTAAGCTATCCTGATGACTTAGTATTTTCCACCTTTTGGTATTGCCTCATCAAAGTAAGTCACGTCGATGACACCACCTTTTCCACCTATCCCATTGCGTATTGGGGTAGCATGAAATGACATTTTCCGATGACCTGATGACATTTCCGACCTCTACTTCATATTCTCTTTCGTCGATGTAAGTTATATCGATAACCTCATAGACTATCGGCACAACATTTCCTCATAACCCTGATAGTGAATGTTACGCCAATGAAACCCTCATTTTCAACTTTCTTTTGGTTCTCCTTCGGAGTGGTCGGTCTAGGTTATGTCGATAGGTTCTTTCACTGTTTATGCTAGTCGGTCTTGTCGGGGTAACTTACGCCAATAGCTCAAATTTGATAATTAGGTAATTTTTCTCCTCTTCATATATTTTTTACACTTCCAACCTTCCATGGAAACTTTATATGTGCTAATAAATATCAGAGTCTATCACATAGACCCAAAGAATGCCTTTATAAGGATCCCAATACTGTCATGATGAAACTTCCTCATGTAGTCCCTATTCAGTGCCAACCCTTAGCATGCCCTAGCCGGACTTTACAAAGAGAAGGCTTTCTTTCACAAATGTAACTTTCCACAACCATGCTAATAGAATTCTAAGGCATTGAAAACATCTTTGAATGCACTTCCAAGGGATTTCAAGTTGGAACCATGATTGGGCTCTTGAACCCTTTCTCAAGACGAGAGAAATACAAATTTGTAAACACACCCCAAACCTACACTAAAATAAATTACAAACACCTCTTGAGAAATAAAATAACATACACTAAACCACCATGAAATAATAGTAGCAAGGTCAATCCATTTGGTACAAACTGCTGCAAAAAAAATGACAAAATTACAAGGCAAAATCTGGAAATTGCCCTTTGAATCGGAGGAGTCAGATAGTGAAGACGAGGAAATTGCCCAAAAAAGGGTAGCATGGGAGAGGAGGAAGAACTTCATCCAGGAGGCAAGGGAGGTGTTTAGGGTAGGGGTCAAGAATGGGAATCTGGATCCCTTCCGCAGACTACTCAACTCTGATGATATCTGGCTCTCAGCATCAGCAGTTGTCAAAGTAATGGAGATTGAAGAGAACATGTATGTCATACTCCAATACATTGGGAATTAGTTTTCCTCTTTATCTACAATTTCCTATTTTGGATATGTCACTTGAAACTACACTTCTATGACCCTATTGCAGACAATAGGAATAATTTTGAAAAATTAGCAGTAGCACTATTTTAGGTACTTACCCACTATGTTATAAAACATCTTGTTATGGTAAATAGAAAAAGTGTCAGGTGACACTATGTTAGAAATGGCTCACCATTGTAGGTGCATGGAGTGCCTTTGATGGTCATTTTGTAACTCACCTTGAGTCTACATGAGTTGCAAAAGCTTGTGATAAGTATGGATGATTATCTCCTTCCAATATGCAGACCTGAACAATAGCATAAATCTCTGTCATATTTTAGGGCCTTTCTTACCTTTGGGGTTTAGTTTATCTTGAACCAATATTTTGACGTTTAAAGATGTCATTTTCATCTAGATGTACTGATGACGGATGGTAGACATTACAATTTGTAAAGAACCAATGCTTCTTAGAGTTCTTGATGCCAATTTTTTAACACAGTGTGTGTTAAGTATTGATGTAGTCAAATACAAATTTTCTCTCACATGAAGTATTGATCTATAGGTGTTAGTTTTACCTTTTCTACTTTCTAGTTAAAAGCATACCCCTAAAAAAGTTAAATTACATCAAACAAGGGAGTTGTACCTCTAAAATTTAGAGGAAAAATCACTTATTTAATAGTGATTTCTTCAACTATTAGTGATATTTGTCTTTATTGGTTCGGTAATTCAAGTCATTTGAATTATTATTTAAAAAAGACAAATCTATTTACTAATAATAGGGATGGTTTAGTGAATGTAAACAATGCAAGAATACTCAATCTTTCAATAGTTATTGTTATACATGCAATAAGTTTGGTCATAAGGCAGCTAATTGCATATCCAATACAAGAAGTAGAAATGATCAACAAGACATTACATGTTATAACTGTAACAAATACAAAAAATATTAATAAGTATTGCAGAGGAAATAATACCAAATATTTTCTTTCACAAAAGAAGGTTGATCTAACTCAAATACAGAAGATGGAAAAGATGTAGGTTCAAATATTAGAAGAAAAAGAAAGATGATGAAGTGAAGGATGGATCTGCAGCTCAAGATGGTACGTATGGCTCTTCTAGAAACTAAATTAAAAGGGGTATCAATTCAGGGGAAGTTATGTTTGTAGATTTTTAGAACCCTTGAGAAGAAAAGATATTCAAATCTTCAATATATTGGTATCACATACTGTGGACATGATGGATTGATAGTACTAAGTCAATTAGCTTAATTCCCAAAGCAAATGATCTTCTTGTAGAGGATTGCATTTAACATGATTCATTGATTGAGCCCATGTAATGTAGCTTTGTGAAGTCATTTGTGCCAAGCGACCAATATCATGGCAAACACATTTGACATCAACCAATATCTCAAAACATTATCACAATGAAGATATCATCATTGTGGTTGTTTACTGTTGATAATGTCTCTATCTTTGTCTAATATGTACAGGACCAGGATGGGAAAACACCGAAAATGGTAGGACATTATGGTATTGGAAGTTCAAGATGTTGGTGAAGGTTTGCATCATTTATTTTCAAGGGATATTCAGTGGACGCCAATTTGTGTCGAAAATGATTCAACGGCAGACCTCTGTGCAACAATTCCACTTAGTAGATTGGATGCATTCATCAGAGGGGAATCATTGTGTGAAGGTGTTGAAACCCAATTCCTCTGAAAGCAGCACAGTGAGCACGATAGTGTTGTGCACAACACGCATACAACAAAGATGTATAGTCAGTTCGTAGACACATTCTTTCCTATTCTTTGTCTACATTTAATGACATTACGACTATTGTTGATAATACGAGAGTTGTTTTTTAAGGTATTGGTGTTCATATGCACCAAAAGACAATAGGAAAAAGTCACCAAATAAGAAGTGCGCCCAGACATATCAGAAAAAAAAGAGGTTGTACATGCCACTTCATTGTTAAGGTGTTATATGGTAGGCCAGATGTAGCCATCTTGATAATGAAGCAATTGTTGCATGTAGACAAGAATGGTGAAGCTTGTCATGGCGTGGATGATACCAGCAATGAGTTGCTCTCTCAATTTGCACCAAACCTTTCGGACGAATGCAAAGCATATATAGAGAGGTTGTTGCTAATGGATGTGAGTGTTGATGCTATTATGGATAGACATCTTGATGATCTCATTTTTCATGACATGTTGAAGAAGAGAGATTCATTCATCACACGCAAGGATGTTATCAACGCGGTGACGAGGGTCCGTTCTATTCGGTCACGAAAGCATGTGCACGATGCCACTAGCATCTTAGAATGGAAAAAACAAGATGAGGCTAATTTCTTTTTTTTCCAGCAGCCAAAAGGTGCTAACAGACCTTTCATTATGGGAATACAAACATCTTGGATTCTTGACATGATGGTTCAATTCTCGCATGACTCAATGATCTCAATGAATTTGATATTTGCAACAAACAAATACGGGGTAAGTCTCTTCGAACTTAACCTATTTTCATGCAGCCCATTTGATTTGTGGATGCTCATGATCTTCCTGTTTGTTGTTTAAAACAGTATCAATTGTATTCATGTCTCGTCTTCGACGAGCAACAATCGGGGGTGCCTCTTGTATGGGTTGTGACATATGTCTACTCCAACTATAATAATAATAACTCTAATTGAAATCTCAATCCGAAGTTTGGACATTCATCTGGTAAAGTTACTATGTTCATGGCTAGTGTTCATTTAGTTATCAACCCAGGGACGTAAAACTTGAAATGGGTCTACACTATATATGCACTAAGCTCCTTCAATGGTTATTCTGCATTGCTGCAGTAACTAACATTATGCAGAAAGGAAAAGCAAGAATGGAAATCATAGAAGGCTACATGAAAACTTATAAAAACTATGCTGGAATGATCTAATGTAAATAGCAGAAATAACTTTGTTCTGGCTTGGCTGCAGGAACAGTCAGTGGATCTATTTCCAGTGGTTGTAGGAACAATCCAGGCATGAACTTCTACTGCAACTAAAGGAGAAATAATTTCAATAAAAATAAACACAGGATCACTCACCAAGTGGGTCCCCTTGGATGAGTGATATCAAGATTCCAACAAAATACTTTTAACAGATCAGAACAACATATTTTTCATTCATTTCTTCCTGAAAATGATTACATGTTCTAAAAGAAAAACTTCAGAATGCTTGCCAAAACTCTCTGCTCTATTCCTTTCTATCTGTCTAACCTCTAAGAAAAAGGAAGAGCTTATTATAAAGCAAAGGTCAACTACAATGGACAACTCAAATCATGCCCAGAAGAAGAGGCGGATGATTGACAAATGAAGAAGATAACTAGAGCTTGACTGCAAGAAACGTGGATCTAAACCGAACCACAGTCTTTGCACGTCGTAGCGATATTTTGCGAATTCAATGCCCACTAGAGTTAAACTCCTATAGTGATATATGGCTGCTCCGGTTATGCCATATCTTGCACTCGCTTGGCTCCTCTTCGGTTTGATCTCCAGTTATCTCATACGTGATTCTTCATTCCTTAGGCACGAAAGGAGAACATCCATTGCGGCATCATTTATTATCTGCACTAAACAAGAACAACATACAAGGACATGCATACATATTTTACTTAATTAATACATTCATTAACTCGCATATAACATTATCCCAAATAATTCGCATAACAATAGGAACAAACCACTTGGTTGTAGGAATAAATTGGCATGGCTGCAAGAATAGACCGGCAAAGTTCAAACATGATTTCATAAGTTCAGGTTTACACATGGAATACATATAGTCAATTCACAATACTTTACTACCACAATGAAACCCAAAAGATGTCAAAAACCTAAGAGTTTTGATGGTAAAAACATGACAAAGTATCAGCTTATCAACATCGAGGAACAAGATCGAGGGTATTCAGGTGTGGTTGATGGAGTTGCAGAGACGAGCAAAGGAAAAGAGGCCTAATTGGAGGATCAAAGCATTTATCATGGATGATGCGAGTGTAGAGATTCATGTGATAGAGTAAGTGCAAGAGCGAAATATTTGTCTACATGAAATCAAACATTATGATACACTACTCTATGTTTTATTTCAAATGAGCAAGCTCAATTAAACGTTTTGTTCCTAATGGGAGTGTTTTTGAATGTCATGTCATACTTTGTATTTGGCACGTGCGTTGAGCATGGTTCAAGAATGTGTACAAGTATGCAACAAAGGAAAGAGCAATGGACATTTTTCACCATCTAGGAGCGATAATGATGGCAATGCATGAAAGTGAAGAGAGCATTGTGGAGGAGATGCACACTTTCTTTGTTGTATTTAGTGATCAACCACATTTTCTAGAGTACTTCTACAGCACATGGTGTCAAGGAGAAGACTGTATCAGTGAGTTGGACATTACCTTTGATTTGGCTTTATGACTTGTTACCCGTTTTGGTTGTCGTTTGGTAGTTGACATCCTATTGCTATTTTTAATTTCTTTTTTTCAATTTTTTTTTGGCTAGCTATGTGGGCAAAAAACTTCAGGAATTTCGCTCATGCTAACCAGGACACAAATAATGCCATCGAATCATACCATGGAAAATTGAAGTCACTGCACCTAAGAGATGATAAAAAGACATGCTCGAGGAGGATGGACAATCTGTATTTTATACTTGTATATAAAGTGGAACCATTCTACTAGCATAAGCGATAATTGCAGCATTTTGGATTTATCAAAAACTACAGGTTGACACATTTGCAAACTAGTATGGAGAGGGAAAAGGCAATTCCTGATGTCGATTGTGTTCTAGACGACACTACTCCTGGTTGGTACTGGGTGAAAAGTCAGTCCTTGTGCAACTGGTATGTGGTTAGGAAATTTGGGGATCACTTCTACATATGTGAATGTCCATGGAGTTTGGGAGGAAACATGTGCAAGCATGCGTTGAAGGTTGTTGCAATGATGAACAATTCATTCCACGATTCACGTGTTCTGGGTAAGTGGATGTTTGTGAATGTTGATCTTTGCTAACTTAAAAGATGTGTAGTTCAACCTCAGATCTTATTTCATACATATCCTATTCCTATGTCGACTCCAACATCTGCTAATACTAATAAAAACCCAACACCTGAACCTATCGTCGATAGCATTTCTAATGCACATACAAATTTAGAGAATGTGGACACTGTAATGTGAAACGAAGCAAGCAGAAATTTAAACATGCTGTCACAAACAATGCCACGTTCAGGCAATAAAATAATGGCATTTGTAGGCTATCTGGATAGGTTCATGGTTGATCTTCAAAATTTCGGTGTCATGTCATTTGATTTTAGTCCCTCTATCGATCCAACCAATACAACCACCGAACATATGTGGCCTTGGTTCAGTGCAAGTCGGGTCTGTCGTCACAATCAGTGACAACATAGGTAGAGTACTACGAGTGAGATCTATCATGATGTTCAGCAGCCTATCACCTTTGAGTTCCCCTTTGACACTTCTAGGAGGAGAACGAGAAAGAAGCAATTGGACCAAGCACTGAAACCGCATGTCCTTGCCACTGCATCGGTTGTGTCTAATACAGGTTGGTACTCTAGTGTCACCTATAAGTGGTTTCTAAACAGGTGAATTTTGCACGCATTTATTTAGTCGTCATGTCTTATAGTCAGTGAAAGTGATCCACACTTATGTGTGACAGTGTTCGGCACCCCCTCAACACCTGGCCATAGGAGTCATCATCGGCGATTGGCTTTTGATGGTATTTTACGTGGACAAGGATCATAGAATGATCCTCACTGATACTAATTTTGGAATTATTTGTTCAGATTAAGCTTTTTGTTTGTAAGTATGTCATATATGTGCTTGATGTTTAGTCATTCTTCATTCAACCTGTTGTGTAACATGGAACTTTGTTTATTGTAGTTGTGTTGTAATGTTTACTATTATTGTCCCTAACAATCTTTTATAATGTATCTTTGTATGCAAGTCCATTTTTTTCGCCCTTTTTTATCCCTCAATGGCTTTCACATACACATCGGGCGACAAGTGCAAGTTTTATGCAACTTAATTTTCAATATTACGCTTTTATGTCTTCAATTTATTGAATGCTCTAGTTAAATAATTAATACTCTTATTGTGTGATTATGTCTTTCATTTTTTTAGTGCTTAACACTCTTATGTCTTACATTTATTGAATGATATAGTTATATTACTAACACTCTTATCGTGTGTATCTGCAAACTGCTACTGAGGTTGGCAGAGAACGACGAGGAGTCTTCCTTACTTCAGCGCCTCCCGAATATCCTTATTGCGGATATTATCTGAATGATAACTCCCAGACGAGCCGTTGAGTGGACCATTCAAATTGGAAGAAATTATACCGAGGACAATATGTACACTATCCACATAGAAGAGGTGTTGTTGTTCACTTGAACGTCGACTCCGATGATGGTCACTTTGTATAGGCGACTATGGCCAGTGTAATTTGCCCTTACGTACTGGCTAGTCACTCTCCCTCGATTTCACATAATGTGTGTTGATAGACCCCATTGGAGACGTGGAAGAGCCTTGGTGCCATGCTTCGATAAGAGTATTAAGGATGTCATGACATTCTTTCCATGGAACCTCCTTATTATGGACTACACCCGCTTTTTCACTGGTTATGATAGTCCTCGGCCAGCACCGAGGTTTCTCAGGATACAGAGTAGATTCCCAACACAAAGGAGGTCCTCTCATTAAAATTGTATAATTGTTCCTATATGACTATGCTCTTTTTATAAAACAGTTCATTTCTATGGTTACATAGTCGATCTCCGTACGTCGTTTGTCTTGATTATTTACGATTTATATGTTTGTGTCGGTTATGTTTACAATTTATATGTTTGTCTCTATACACTTTATATGTCTACAAATCAATACACTTTATATGTTAATTTAAATTTAATAAATATAATCCTTTCTCTAAACATGTCATATCATTAAGTCTACTCTAAAAGGAATAGCATTGATTTTTGTAATAATGCAATTTTGATATGCAATTAAATTAAGATGTGAAATATGGAATGCAGATGTGTAAATTGTGAAGACTTGGATTGAAGACAATTTTTTGTCCTTCATGATGATGCAAGTATGTCAATGATTCGTTTAAGATAGTTCAACAAGATTAATTAAAGAGGTTAGGTTTTAGAAATGTATTATTGTTACAATATAAACAATCCATTACATGTCATCAAAGGGAATGGGGCAAGATAATTGAAGACAGCACTAGACTCTGTGTATAACACTAGCAGATAGTATAAAATAATTTCATAAGTGATCGACAAGGAAACTTAAAAAATTGAACATAAATTACATATAATAGAAATCATCGACAAAGTTGTCAAACATGCTAAAGACAGTCCGCGAATCAGCAAAATCGACTAGCACGGTGTCTTACTCGATTTCGCTAATTCGCGGGCTACTTGGCCAACATTTTATTTCGTCCGTGAATTAGCGAATTAGACTAATGCGCCCTGTTAGTTGGTTTCATCATTTCACGGGGCAAAAGGAAATGGCGGCCAGGTAGTCCGTGAATTAGCAAAATTGAGTAAGACGTTGTGTTACTCGATTTCGCTGATTCGCCGACGAAATAAAATGACACCCAGGCAGTCCGCGAATCAACGAAATCGACTAACACGGCGTCTTAGTTGATTTCGCTGACTCGCGGACTACCTGGATGCCATTTCCTTTTTCCCCACAAAACAGCGAAATCGACTAACACGCCTAATAAGACACAAACCACAACAACTAAGGCAATAACAAGAACATAAATAACGGACACAAACCACAACAACATAAAAAATAATCTGTAGTATAACACTACCTCTCACTGCCTGTCATCCAAAATAAGAGCCCAATACCTGTTCATCTCTTCTCTTATCCTCCAATATCTACCCCAATTCACTAGACTCCTCTGCAATCTTCTCGCCACTGCATGCACTCAAATTTCCATTCAATGTCTCCTTCAGCTTCTCCCTCCAAATAGACTTTTGAAGTTTCTCGTCCAATACCGCGGCCGACTGCATACAAAAAAGAGTTACTCTATAGTATAACACACCATGTGATGATATAGCACTACATGTCATGCACAATAGCACCACATTACCTGTTCATCTTTGCACCTATCCTCCAACCTCTACCCCAATTCAAGAGACTGCTCTACAATTGTCTCGCCACTGCATGCACTCGGTTTTTCAATCGTCGTCTCCTTCACCTTTTTCTTCCTAATAGACGTCCGAGATTTTGGACTTAGTTTTTGGGGAACACTACACATAGTGTCATTAGGAAACTGCATTGACTGTTCTTTGCTCCTATCGTCCATCATCTGCCCCAATTCAGGAGACTGCTCTGCAATCTTCTCGCCACTGCATGCACCCAATTTTTCACTCGACATCGCCTTCAGCTTCTTTGTCCAAATGAACTGATACCTAACAGACGACCGAGGTTTTCGACTTGCTTTTTTGGGCACACTACGTTCCATATCATCCAATGCCATGGGACACTCCATGCTCCCTCCACAGACCCCATCAAAATCAGCCTACAATGACATGGACGAAATAGTCAACATACTACACAGTGGAGTGCAAAGCATACCATGCAATGAAAACACGCATATGGATAGGCCAACAGACAATCACCTTCGATGACAAATGTGTGGCCTCATCAGAAGTCAGACTCGTTTTCTTTGTGGCATTCTTCTTTTCTTGCTTCCCCGACGAATCACATGCATGCTCATTGATCGGCACATTTGTTTCAGGATGTGAAGTCCGCCTTGTTTCTTCTACAGAATTCTTCTTTTTTTGCTTCCCCAACGAAACAGATGCACCCTCATTTGTTTCAGGATCTAAAGTCGGCCTTGTTTTTTCCATAGCATTCTTCTTTTTTTGCTTCCCCAACGAAACAGATGCAGCCTCATTCACTGGCACATTTGTTTCACGATTAGCATTATAAAGATAATCCAATATATAATGACTAATAGTGGACCTTCTTGTTACTCACCCCTCCTCCTTGTTCCTGTTTGTGAGCGCTAACAGAATCACGTTGTCGTTCAGTCTCCTACTCTATGCTCACCTTGTGCTCGCTACAAACATCCCCTTTTTCACTCTCACCGCCTGGAGCATCAGTATAATCGCCCTCATCTACATTGCCAATGGCCTCATCTTCCTCACCAGCACAGCCACTATCATAATGTTGTTCAATAAAATAGCACACGTCATTGATGTTTTTTATGCCCATATATATATCTACATTTCCACTTATAAGTCCCAAGTTATAGCAACCATGCCATGCAATGGTGAAAAAAATATCATGCAATGATAAATAATTACCAGTGTGGTTGTGCAGTCACTGAGAAGCCGACTTGACAATGGGTTCAAAATTGGAGACCCGACTCATGACTCATTCAGATTTGAATCCCCAACTAGTCCCTAACCTGAAAGCCCATCTCTTGACTCTTTCAGATTTGGATCCCCAACTAGTCTCGCATCTGAAAGCCCAACTCCTGACTCTTTCAAATTTGAATCCTCAATTAGTCCTGGATGTGAAAGTCCAACTCCTGAATCTTTTAGATTTGAATCCCCAACTGGTCGCGCATCTGAAATCCCAACTCCTGGCTCTTTCAGATTTGAATCCTCAACTAGTCCTGGATGTGAAATCCCAACTCCTGAATCTTTCAGATTTGAATCTCCAACTGGTCGCACATCTGAAAGCCCAACTCCTGACTCTTTCGGATTTGAATCCTCAACTACTCAAAGATGTGAAAGCCCAACTCCTGAATGCCAAACTGGTCCCGCATATGAAAGCCCAACTCTCTCCTGGGTATACAAATTGGATCTCCAATCACAAGCATTAAACAATGACAACACCAAAATACTACATGTTGCATAATCCATTAAAACTACTTAGATTACAGGTAGGTCGATGTCACGTGTCACTGGGAAGCGAATGTGGCCAACTCCCAGGAGATCATCTGCCTTTAGCTCCAGTAACCCATAATCAAGATCAACAGTTTCCCTCAACCTTTTTCGCAATGCAATTGACATGAAAAAAGAAGAAGAAGAAGAAGAAGAAGAAGATGCAATTGATATTCTTCACACTATCAATAACACCACACATTCACCACAAATGACACAGCCAACACACAATTGGTTATTCCCAACGATGTCAAAAAGGCTTCATGTGTTCTCCCCATCCAAAATACAACACAAAAACTAGACTTTGTTAAGGATTGATAAAGAAGGATGCAAAAAATGCTTAACGCATCGGTTGCGTCTATTCTGGCTCCAGAACAGACCTTTCCTACAACTGTTAGCGACAGGTTAGTCAATCGCAACCGCTAAATGCAAAATCAACGGTGTAAAATGAGTGTGTAGCAATTAAGATGGTCACTCTATGTCACAGATTACACAAGGATTCATTAGCATTAACAAAGTATTTGACGATAATTAATGGGTACAGAGACCTCCAATTCATTATTCCAAAGACACGTATCTTTTGAAACGAGTATCTATTCTAAAGGTTTCATCTCTTTGTTGATATGGGAATATTATTATTTATTAAAAACGTAGTCTTAAGTTACCAAAAGAAAAAGAAAAAAACACTGTGAAGGATAGACACATGAGGAGTTCGTCATGCCAACCGGAGACATCTGAAACAGAACCCCAAATAACATTTCAAATCGGAGATGGATCATCAAACACATGTAGTTCTCAAACATCACAAACATCAATAATCTAGATATACAAATACACTAGGATGAACAAAAACACTCTCATGCAAATCAACAAAATATATACAAATTTATAACACATAGTTCGCAAGAATCAGGATTTTTGGTTCATGTATTCAACACTGGTTTCATGACTCGAAGGTCCATAAATAACAATCATACTGCATTCAGGTTGGAAAATAATATCTTATTGTCTAATATGGTGCATCTATAGCATAGAATATAAGGCATCAGCCAATTGCATTGTTCATTTTCATCATTATCAAATTCAGTAAAAGTAAGGACATTAATATTACATGATCAAGAATTGAAATTTATACATACATTTCTATCGCATAAAAAAATTATATACAACAAAATATATATTTTTTATATATATATATATATAACAAGCCCCTTTCAAAAAGTTGGACAAGCCCAAAGATTATTAATAAGGGAACATAACAATGCAAGTAGTATTAAAGAAGGGAGAGAGAGCAACAACCTGGGAACGTCTAGACGTTTGCCAAGGGACTGCTCAATAGTCCTTGAAAATCAACAACCTGCATGGATAACTAATGTTAGTGGTAGTCTACATTGGGAAGTAAATGCATTTCAAAAGACATAAAAGGAACCTACATGTTCATATATGAAAATGCAGTTTAACATTCAATATAAACTACCACTAAGTAATTTATATCACCTAAATTATGTGTTAGTTTGCCATAGTGCCAGATCTATGCCAGAGTTGTGTATACCAGTCACCTATTTTGGTACTGTTGTTATGCACTCAAGGACAAACACCCCTATTCCGACTCGGAATCAACGTTATGGTCCAACTAACATACAGCTTAGTCACACATTTTACACTATATTTTACATTCAACGGTTGCGATTGAATAACATGTCACTAACACGCAGTAGCATTTGTCTATTCTTGATCCTTGTTATTGACTAACTCCAACTCCAAATGTAAATTGTGTCACATGTTATCCTTTGGCTTTACCATTGTTAGCTGCATCAAATCACAAACCATACATGAACAATGGTCCGAGAGGTTGTGTCTATTCTGGCTCCAAAATAGACTGACAGTGTCGTGTTAGACAAAAGCAACCATCAAATGCAAAACCTACAATTAAAAACTTGCCACAAACATGGGGTGTTAGTCCCCCCATACCATTTTTTGCAGCCACAATAGAGGCGTCCCGTTGTGAGACTAACTTAAGTTTCATGCTAGTCTTTTCTTAGATTTTGTGTACACGTTTTGCGGCCCACAACCTCTTCTTCCTGTCGGGATGTCGTCCAAACGTGGTTCTTTCATTCGCAAGCATTAAATGTGCGTGTTATGCACAATAAACCGTCGGTAACCAAGAAGCATGTCGCAGTCGTCCTCCGGCATGTCCACATAATTTCGCATGGGCCCTGAGGAGTGAAACCGAGAACTCGACTGCAACTCCACATCACATACCGTGGGTCTGAGGGCCACAGCAAGTTGGCATGGTATGCATGTCTCGGAAATGTATGTCGATGCATGTCGTTGCTACAATAGGTTTGTTGTCGAGCCACAATACATATAGCCTCCCACATATATTTGCATATATGTTTATTCTGCAGTTTTCGAGTGAGATTAGGTGCGTCGAACTTGTGTCAGACATGTCTATTCTGGCTTCAAAATGTGATTGTACCAAGGACATGCATCGACATACATGGGACGCATCTATTTTTGGCTCCAAAATGGCATGTCCGAGAATAAATATATATGCAAATACATGTGGCAGGCACCTAATAGCTACATGAAAGAGAAAGTGAGGTAAAATGTTTTGTTTCAAATTGAGCTTCTTTTATGTGGTCTTGACCTTGTTTACATGTTATGGTTTGCCTTTTGATGCAAACAGACTCCTAAATATCAGGTTGTTGACTGGTTGATGCAACCATTCCTTGACTGTGCATGTCCTACTCTTGTTTAGGAGTTGATCTGTTGTTTGTTGACAATTAGGAATTGATCTACTGTTTGTTTGACAATAGCAAATATGGCACCTTTTTTATCTGCCTAACATGGAAAAAGGAAGGCTAATGCACGAACGAAAACATTATTGTTGAAGGGATCCTTGTTGAAGCAGCCTGCATCTATTCTGACTCATTGTTGAAGGGGCATTTATGGGACTGCAATTTTCTGTGTCGTGTTGCGGCTTGGGGTATGTTGAAATCTGTCTCTATAACTCGTATTTTTCCTGTTTCAATTTGGATTTTGTTTAAAATCATCACAGTTTGCATTGTTTGTTTGCGTTTATTGTTTGCCTCTATATGTAGCCAGAATAGCTTCAGCCTATGTCAACTATTTGCCTGTTTTGGAGCCAGAATAGATGCATACAGTCGCATTAGGTTGAGAGAGGGCTAGGGTTAGGTTTTCTTTTTTTGATCTAATGAGCAGCTGAGAATAATGGAAACAGAGTATATTATTTTCATAGTTTATTTTGTCTATGTTTTTTTTCTATCGATTTCCTTTGTATTGTAGAGGACATGTTTGTTGAATTGCACAGTCAGAGGATCATCTGCATCACCTTTTTGAATGTGTGTGTGTGTGTGTGTGTGTGTGTGTGTGTGTGTGTCTGTGTGTCTGTGTCTGTGTGTCTGTGTGTCTGTGTGTATATTGCTTCATATTGACATATATATATATACTAGTACATGCCAAACCGCAAACAAACAAAGAAAACCCAATCAAGCCTTCAACAATCGGACGCCCTTCAACAGTGAGCCAAAATATACGCAGCCTGCCAAACCCATATATATGCAGCCTACCAAGCCCATATATATATATATATATGAAGCAATACACACACACACCGGTGGTTGTTTATTTTTCTCTGGCTTTTAATGTGCGTGTATAAGAATGAGCAATTCATCTTTAACAGTATGCTCACTATGGAAAACTGACACATATAATTATGGAAATATACATACCTTTAAAATCTTGTAGATCTTCTTCACTCCGCCAACCCACAAATAGCGAACCTTGGTATCCTGACACGACCATGCTGCAAAATGATGGCTAATTTTTAAAGACAGAACACAAAATGACACCGGAAATAAAAACAAAAATTTATTGAATGTCTTAGGGTTTCAAATTACCGCAGCCGCCTAAGCCTTCATCCAAATTGTTGTCCTCTTGACACCTCCCAAGGGCACACTCACAACCACCTCTGTGATACAAAAATGATATAAAAAATTGCAATTGAAAACACGGGGTTGACGAAGGAATCATAAAACTATCGTTATTTGTTAGGGTTTGAATTTACCGATGTCGTCATAACCCTACACAACAATCTTCAATCGTCCCACCCACATGTGCGCTACAATACCTCCTCCCTGCACATGAAAAAACTCGCATGTTAACAGGCGATAACAATATACCCAGACAACTCGCGTTATGCATGTTGTCGGCTTTTGTCCTCCCCTTCGGAGCCACATATATTTTGACAATGCATACCTATAACTCCAATGGAAGCGCAGCTCCTTCGCTTAGTGATTCAACCGGGGACATTGTATGCCACAATCGACATAGATTTACACCGTCGAATATTTTGTTTCGCCTCCACTATGTTCTGCATGCAGCTCCTGTACGATATATATCCAAAATTTTCGCGAAATCGAGTTTTCATTCAAAAATTGAAAAAAAAAATTTGAAAATTGTTCCCATAACACATGACCGCCGATGTTAGTCAACTCGTGGACACAATAAAGCAGGTTACCCCAAAAATGTAACCCGCGTGGCCATTTAAAAAAAAAAAATCAAAATTGTGCCCATAACACGTGACCGCTGATGTTAGTCAACTCGTTGACACAATAAAGCCGGTTACCAAAAATGTAAACCGTGTGGCCGACAGTATGTTAACCGCCTTGCCCGATGTAACCGTCGCATCGTTGTGACATCGGTCTGGAAAATGTTAACCGCGAGCAAGCTTTTCCATCAATCGCAAAAAGGCAACATCATCCACATCATCGCCACGATCGATACGTCCATGTCATATGTGGGTCCCAAGCACGTTAGTCTCATAAACATTTCGGACATGAATGGTATGCCTTCGGCATCATGTAGAGGCATGTCGTTTTAGAGCCAGAATAGCTACAGCGGTAATTTCCAAGTCCATCATGTTAGATATTTTTGCTTCTGATTTAAACTATGTGTGAAACCTTTTTCATTGTCAACGTTTTGGATTATACTACATGATCCATCATAATGAAAGCATAGATAGAAACATTGATGATGAGTCATGTAATATGATACACAATCATAAATATCTAATTATCTAGATCCTTGTTTTAAGTTTTGATCATTGTGCAATGTCATAGGGCCCAGGAATAAGATATTTCTAAAATGAAAATATCTAGATATTAGTTTTCCGACAAAATCTATCGTTCTTTTGACATTTTCGGAACCAAAATTTTTTCGATCCTCTAATAAAGCTCGATCTGCAGTCTTCCTTACACTCACTAACTCGAACAGCATTTGCCCTCTGCTCTTTCTGCGCTTTCTTCTTCCTTTGTACTCTGTTCATCATGTCAGGAGGCACTGCAAATTGCGTTGATATCATTTTGGCCATACTTTTGCCTCCGCTGGGAGTTTTCTTGAAATTTGGCTGTCAAGTAACAAATACTGCCTCTTAAAGCTCTTTTCTTTCTTTCGTTTTTCCTGTTTTTAAAGATCTGACCTGAAAATTTTAGTAAATTTTGTTTTGTGTGCTGATTGATTGTGCAGGTTCAGTTCTGGATATGTCTGCTGCTCACAATTTTGGGGTATTTGCCTGGAATTATATACGCCATCTATATTATCACCCAGTGAAACCCTCGCTTTCATTGGATGTGAAGTTTTTATATTTTTTTAGCGTTTGAAGTTACCTTTTTCTTTTGAAAAGGGTTTGTTGTTTGTTTAGTATTTGGATATTTTCCTTGTTGGAGAAAAATAATGAAGGGTTTTGAGCAGTGATGTTATTGGAGGCTGCTGCAGACAAACACCTTGATATGTGAAGATTCTGTTGTGTAATATTTGTCTCAGATATATTTGAATTTGTTCTGTTTTCATTTTTGTCTTGTGTTGATGTTCCCTGTAGAACAGAATATGGGGTTTTTAAACACATTCAGAAGGTGGCTTGAATTTTACCTATTTGGGTTTTGATTTTTAAATTAGGACAAAAATAAAAGTGAAGAATAAGTAAGGAATTGCTGGATTTTGAGTGAAAAGAACATAGTGGTTTGGTATTCTAAAAAGGTGGGCCCATTAATTTGGATTGTTATATTATTATATTATTATCAAAACATTCTCAAATAAAATTATGGAAGAAGCTCAATTACTCGTCATATATTCTCAAATAAAACTATGGAAGAAGCTCAATTACTCGTCATATTGTAATAGTTGTTCATTCCTTTTGCTAAGTAAAAGTCTACTAAAAAATCATCTAGTGGGCTAATAGCCATCCACTAGTGTAATCACGAGTTGGAAAAAAAAGTTAGTAGTTAGACCAATTGTACAACTTTATTGGTACCAATAGCACATGATTATTAAGGCATTTGTGCATAAGTATTGGATCATATGTACAAATTTGTGCCAATCAAAGCGAATGATTAACAAGGCACTAGAGAATACGTATCAAACATCAACTCAAAATGACCATTTTTTTGTCCTTACATACATAACGAATACCACCATGTTTGTTGTAACTACCTAGAAGCCAAAACCATAGCTATAAGCACTTTAGTTGCATACAAAAGAAACCAAAAGAACTCATCAAAACCCAATGTATCATTTAGGAGCTTTGGATGTGCAAAGTTAGCTAGAACCTTCCTCTATCTAGCCTAAAAATTTCATTAAGGCAAAGGGAAACCACTTGAATGGTATTGACCGATAATTATGTGCAAGACTCAAAGATGACTAAAAAATAACATGCGCTGTAATTCCATTCCTATTCACTTGTATATCCAAATAATGTATTAATTGGCCTATGGTCTCGATAAAAATAAAAAATGAAAAATAAAAAACCTATTTATGATTTAGTTTACATGTTTAAATTGCACTTTCAATATTAGTTTTGACTTGTTAGACTTTCAATATTAGTTTTTATATTGAGTATGAACAATTTCTGAATATAAATGAATTTATATGTATTGTTTAGAGTTTTGAACTAAAAATCATATAAGAAGAGTGCACATACAACACTAAATAAGTATATGAATGATTATGAAAATCAATTGGATGAAATTCTTCAAGAGTTTTTTACATTTTTAAAACTTAAAATATTAATTATCATGCAAGGTAGAATATCTTAATATTGACAAGTGAAAGCATGAACAACATCTAAAACACAAATAGGGTCTAGTCCACAAGCACAACATACACTCTTTAGAATTTCAACATTAACACTCATGTAGTGGCAAAGGGCCTCGACACTAAAAAGGAAGGACATGAGTGACTTCTAAAAGAAACATGGGTACAATTCCTAGGCATGGTATGCACTTTCTAGACTTTCAACACTAGCATTTGTAGCATCCAAACACTAGCAAGAGTGTGAACGACCTCTAAATCAAAAACAAGGTCAAGTTCACAGGCATAGCATGTACTTTGATACTTTCAACACTAGCATCAACATAGCACAAAGCTTCTCAACACTAACAAGAACATGAATAACATCTAAAACATAAACAAGGTCCAACCAAGGATACAAAATGCACTTTTTCGACTTTCAACATTAAGGATCACATGGAGTAGAATGTTGTGTCTCGTTTCTTGTTAATCTAAGTCTATACATATTTGGCTCCCCTAGTCTTGTTTATTATGTGCTTTCCTTGTTTGGGTATGTCCTTTCCATCTCCACTTTTCCCTTCTTCCTATAAGAGTTTTGAACTTCTCCATCCTATTGTGTTTTCCATCCTTCCCTTGCTTCGACATTATATTTGTCGAACTTTGAAACCTATCTTTACCGATATATCCATTGTTCAACCCTCAATGCCTAGACCTATAGTATGAGTCTTGTGATATCTCTGACCTTTGATCCCATATACTCCCACCTTTGTTTTTATTTTCTTCCCAATGCATCATAATATCATTAGTGGTCTACTTTGGGCACCATAACTTTCAAAAGTGGAATTTTTCCCATCCATAGTCTTTGTTCGAATTTGAAGTTGCAAGTTCATTTTGTGGCCAACCTGTCATTGTTTTGATGGATATAAAAGAGTGAAAATGTCCTTTCTAGCATCATCATCTATACTTCACACAAATATTTTCCTAAAAAAAATTTGAGGGAGGACAAAACTCCTACTAATTTTGAAGGGTAGGCTCATACAAAGTTTGTATTTGAGCTTCATCGAATGTAGGATCTAGCCACAGAGTATTGGCCCAATCTCCTAATGTGGTTGGTATGAATACGAGAGATTATTTTTGTTGTAATTGTTGATATTGTAGAATCATTTGAATGTAATATAGTCATTATTGTGATAAGAAAGAGATCAAAAATTACATACATTATTTTTTTCATTATAATAAGAATATTAGGAGTTATCTATGTCATTTGTTGTTTAAAAATATGATGATTTTGTTGATATGTAAATAGTACATAAATATCAATTGTCTAAGATCAATACTATGATGTGATTGTATTATTACCCAAATAATAAGTGTCAGTATGAGTTTAAGGATCATTACTAGGCATTTCGGCACGAAATATTACAGAGTGCATCAACACTAACAAGAACATGAACAACATCTAAAACGCATATAGGGTCCACTTCTTGAATACAAATAGGCTACAAAAAAAAAAATTACTCTTCTTTACTTGTAAGGCACCCTAATCAAGCACATGGGTCACATCCTAAACATATTTCCTTAAAATAAAAACATGAAACACATCAGGGATGAGTAAAAGGCTAGGTGGCAAGGCAAGTTTGTAAGCAACTAGATTGATCCTCTCAAGGATCTCAAAAGGCCCTACAAATATAATTCAATCTTAGAGCCTTTCCCACAATGGATTAGGGTATTATGCAATTGCAATCTCAACAACACACAATCACCAACCCAGAAGTTTTGATCTAATATCTTGGCCATCATCATATTTCTTGTGTCTATCCTTTAAGCAATCAATAACTATCTCTCTTATCTATACAATATATCACTTCATATCTCAAAGCATCTCAACAATAAGGGTAAAAAAATCCTCAATTTTATTCCAACTCAATGAAGTATGAAAAGAATAACCATATGTACAAATCTTAGAATTATTGTACCCATTATTATAAGCAAACTCAGCTAGGTATACATAGACATCCCATTTGTTGATGGTCTATGACATACATACAATGTATATCCTTTGCAACTTGATTCACCATATCAATCCGATCATCCCTCTTTAGGGGATAGGCCAAGCTAAAGTTGAGTTGAACATCCACCGCATGTTGCAAATAAGTCCAAAATAAATAGATGAACATGAGATCATAATTTGGAGATGATCCTATGAGGCACTCCATGCAAATAAACAACACCATCCATGAGTACATATGTCATTAACATGGAACTATATGATTTCCTCATGGGTGATAAATTGGTAACCTTGGTTTTCTTTTCCACTATCATGGTGATAGCACCATGATGATGAGAAAATAGAGGCAAGCCTATTAAATTATAGAAATTGTGTCCTCTCCCTTTACCCTCTAGCGCTCTAGGCATCAACCAAAATAATCAATAATATCATACCTCATCCTTGTTAGTGAGATAGCTACTAAAGATCATTTACACAACTATAGTGTAGCTCTAAAACTCTATAGTTATTGAGTTGCAAGTTTATGAACCCCAGATGCAGTTTCTAGTTCTTACAACTACATTACAACTCTAAAATTCTACAATTGTTGGGTTGTGGGTTTAGGAACCCCACGTGCAATTTGCAATTTGCACAACTACTTGGAGCTCCAAATCCCACATTTATAATGTTATGGGGATAAAAACTAAATATGTAATTTATAGTTTTCACAACTAAATAAGAGCTTTTTTTTGTAGTGTTATAAATTTGTAGCTATTGGAGATAGGCATGTAGTTTATAGGCTACAAAATTGGAAAGACACTTTGAAGTTTTTCTTAACCTAAATAATTACCTGGAAGCTTTTTATCTCTACCATGACTTGTGTTTGACCCAAGTTTTTGCAGTTATTTTCCGTTTCTCACCATCTTTGGTGTATTGGTGATTATTTTTTGTGTGTGTCATTGTGTATTATCATGATACCTTTCCCCTATAGGTATGCAAAGTCCCATGTTGATGTCACATTTGCAAAGTAAAAAAATTGTCTATTTATTTTTTGTCTGTTGATGTCTTGGGAAAAATCTTGGGGCATTATAATGTGTATTTGTGCATGATAAATATACGAATAAGGAAAATGTATCAAAATATGTGAACATATAGACGATATAGGAGATAAGTGTATAGAGATGTGTGTGTAACATGTAGGTAGGTGGCTAAGGAAAGAACTGATTAAATTACACCATATGTCAATATGTTAATATATAAAGACCTCTCCAAAACATGCATAAAATTAAATAGAATATAATATGGATGTGTAAATTTCACCATCATATTTTATCCTCACTTTGAGGTGCATGTAAACCCTAGAATGTGCATGAATCTAAAAGTATGTAGCACTCATAAACATTCATGTTAAACAAATAATTAGACATCAAATTCTATCATTGGGGATCCATATAAAGTATTGGACCCTAAAAGGTGTCATCATATATGTTTGGCTTTTATTGTATACTTTCCACGAGACTTTACAAAATAGATAAATAAGTATTCCATGTATGGGTTCTATGATACAATCATAAATAAGAGCGCTTGTAATCTAAATGTAAAAGAGAGATTTAGATAGGTGAAAATATTTACCATGTAACAAAAAGTGGTAATGATTTTCCTCACTTGATGGTTGATGGATGACAAGGTGCATGAAGCACAAGGAATTCCACATACTAAATATGAGCCTCTATAGGGACTTGTAATTATCTTTGAAACTATAATGTAGGAAATTGGACTCTAACGAAAAGAAAGCTAAATTCCTTTGAGTGTCAACTTCACAAAATACACTCAAATTACATTAACTAGTTAAAATGCTTAAATATAATAAAGTAGTGAAAATAAAAAGAAAAACCTAACTAACTATAAAAATTGTAAATACATACAACAAAGAACTTGTGATTGAAATGTGGAGATCTTGATCAGGGATGCCAGCATGTAGTGTGGAAATTTGTCAAGTACAACATTGTCATCGTGTACAAACCCAAAATATAAAACATCTAAAAAAATGTGAAGATACAACTTAGCATTTCAGCTAACCTGCAAACCCTAGAAATATAGAAAGAAATTTTGAAACTATAATGTAGGACATTTGACTCTAACAATTTAAAGAAATATAAGTTCCTTTGAAAGTCAACTTCACTAAATACACTCAAATTACATTAACTAGTTAAAAAGCTTAAATAAAAATAAACTGGTGAAATTATATGAAAATAAAAAGAAAAACATAACTAACTACAAAAATGGAAAATACAGACAATAGATAACTTGTGATTGAAATATGGAGATCTTGATCAAGGATGCTAGCATGTAGTGTGGAAATCTCTCATGTACAACATTATCATCGTTTATGAGCCAAAATATAAGACATCTAAAAAAATGTGAAGACCCAACTTAGCATTTCAACTAATCTGTAAATCCTAGAAATAAGAAAACACCATCAAATGCTATGTAATAGCAATATATATAAAAAAAATTTAAAAATTCAACGATTAAATAATGGAAAGAAATGGGATGCTTCCCATAGTGGGTTGGTTAAGTGGTGGTGTTGTCACCACCAAGGTTCAAACCCCCACTAGGCCATTATGATCGCAAGCTTGTGCCTTCATCAATCCATGGTGCTTGCAGGTTTGATCCTAATATTTTATAAATGGGGATGATGTCCCATGTTTGTGACCTCACCAATTCATAGATCTGGTCAGTTGTTTCACATGGGGTTGGAGGTGTAAGGAAACTTGCAACCATCTTTATGACAATTTCCACATAACCCAATTGAGATTTTAATCAATTCGACACATAGAAGCCATATGCAAAGGAAAAGAATAGACAACATACCCATGAAAATGTGACACAAGATATATCTTGGGAAAACCCTCATGAGGGAAAAATCAAGCCTTGAAAAGCATCATCCACCATGTATTATCAGCAATGCGTCCATTACAATACAACCATGGAAAGCTTTTGAAAACCTAGTCATAACTAAGCACTCCATATGACCAAGCATGAATCCACACATCCCATGTCATGCTTCCTCCTTCACAAATACTAACCTGGCTAACCCAAACAACTACCCTTGTGGTTGCTTTTATAAACACAAGCTCCCACAAAACCACCAAGTGGTATTACATCAAAACCATGTGCCCAAAACCATGTGACAATAAAATATAATATTTTTCCTACCTACCCTTGACCCACATTTAATATTGGGTGCCTCATCAAAATTACATTCTCCAATATTAAATAAATAAAATATAACAATACCAATGTGTCAATACAACTCATCAAGTGGTTACAAGAATATTCCAAGGGAATCTCTACATGTTGCACGTCCATCTAGGTGCTCCTAGGTGCAACAATACAATATAATATTACAATATAATTCCACGTCCACCTCACACAATAATTAATTAATACAACAATAAAATATTATTATGCAAGGTGTACAACACCATTTTCCGAACAAGAGGAAGTGTCATAGTAGTAATGCATCCCACTTGTGCCCTAAATATTTTGATGATGGTTATGCATTGATACTTGATGTTTATTATTGGTGTATGGTAAATCGCAATGCACATGTTGATGATTTGGTTTTAATCATTATGACATATGAGTTCATTTATTTTTATCAATATATGTGAATGATAGAGTTATGCCAAGGTTTCAAACTAACTACATGATTTTGACCTAGCACATGCAGGAAGACATCATCCTCCCAGAAGGGAGGGAAAGTATCATCAAGAACGGGAGGTAATAGAGGAAGGATCTAATGCCATCTAGAAACCCTAATCTGTAAGTTTAAGACTTGTTGAACCAAGTGGGGTTTGGTTCCATCAATTCAGTATCTAACCAGGTTAACCCTAGGTCAGTCTAGGTGGTTAGGATTGTCTTATCCTTGTCATGGATCATGTTATTCTTTTAAAACAAGTATGACAAAAGAAACCAAAAAAATAATTAAAGCCTTTTATTTTATGACAATATGTTCCATACAACAAATAAATATCTTTATGAAGTCGTGAGAATATTATTATTATATATATATATATATATATATATATATATATATATATATATATATATATATATATATATATATATATACAGATGCACACACACACACACACACGCACACACACACACACACACATATATATATATGTATATATGTATATAGATATATATACATTAATATATATGTATATACACATTAATATATATATATATGTATGTATGTATGTATGTATGTATACATATATATGTATATGTATGTGTGTGTATATGTGTGTATACATACACACACACACACACACACACACACACATATATATACACACACATATGTGTGTGTGTGTGCGCATGTATATGTATATATATGTGTGTGTGTGTGTACATACATATGTATATATACATATTTATACATATGGATGTATATATGTGTGTGTGTGTATGTGTATATATACATATACATATATGTATATGTATATATGTATGTATGTATGTATGTATAGGTATATGTGTATGTATGTATGTATGTATATGTATATGTGTATACATATATGTATATGTATATGTATATACATATGTATAAATATGTATATATATGTGTGTGTGTGTATACATATATATGTACATATATATACATATACACATACATATACACATACACATATACATATATATATGCATACACACACACATATATATACATATGTACATACATATATGTACATATATGTATGTATATATACCTAGCTAATAGGAAACACACATATACATCAACATGGTAAAGAGTATCTAAAGTCAAGATGTAAACCAAGAAATTGTAATCATTAAACCCCTCTTCAATATTTGTTCATGTTACGTTATGTTATGGTTATGTTTTAACTTTATGGAAATGCTTTACATCTTTTCTAGTTTAATTTCCCGCTTCTTTTTTTTTAAAAGGTTTTCTGGTTTTTTTTTTTAGTTACAATATTGCATACTTAAAAGTTTCTAGTTGTTGCAAGTTTTAATTGGCTAAATGTTTGTTTTTTTTAAGTTGCAAGAATGTGCTTGTTACAACCAGCATCACCATTCACATTAAAAATTTTACAAGACATTTAAAAAATAATAATATAAATAAATGATAAACAAGCACATACAAAGCTCTATGTTGTTGAATGTTTTGAAATACTTTCTTGCATAAATAAAAGAAAAATGTTTGGAGGTTGTGTGGAGATTTACCTCAATCAAACCTCAACTTTAGTGTTTTGACCTCCTCAACAACCAAGATAGACAGATAAAAATAAAGATAGTGTGTGTTCTTATTCTAAGTGTGTCTAAAAGTATTAACAATGATAATAAAAAAATGATTTGATAAGGGATGTGATAAATCCCCAAGGTGCTAAGAGATACAAGATAAAAAGAATAATGTTACCTACAAGGTTTGATAAAGTCAAATAGAGAGAAAGAGTAAGAGAGTTGTTACATATTCTTGTGAGAGTGTTCTAACAAATTGTAGAGAGTTTTGTGTAACCTTGAGAGTACAAAAGAGAGAGAGCTAGAAATAAGAAAGATTATCCAAAATGAAAAGAGATTTTATAATGAGAAGGAAATAGAAAAGAAAAGGATTGACAAGACATTTTCACTAAACTAGGAAAGTGACAAGTGGAAAAAAATTCATACTAGTATTTGAATGATAAAATATCAAAGGATGCTAGTGATATGCATGGATGTTTGTGCTAAGCACTAGTGTTCAAATAATTTATGCTAAAAAATAGTGGGAGATGAGAAAACCATAAGATTAACACAAAGGTAACACAAAAAAGTGACTGATGAAAAGGAATCCTAAGCACCTTGAGAGGGATAAAGGTTGATATAAGGGTTCAAATGAGCCTATAAAAATACTAAGGGAATGGACACTAAAATAGATAGAAAATATAGGTGAAATTGAAAGGGTATGTAATTTATGACACTACAAAAACTTAGCATGAGAATGTAAAGGATGAGATATGCCCCTTAAAATAAATTGTATTTATAAGATATAAGGAATTGTATGAGACAGAGAGATGGTATAAGTAAAGTAAATATAAACATGTGATAACATAAAGTACTAATTATGAATGACAACATTTTGCATCAAGCATGCAAATATCTCAAATGATTAGCATAGTAAGCTCATGGGCTAGAGATGATATTGCCCTAAGCATGGGCAAATAAGGAGTGCTAATGTAGCAATAGTGGTCAAAAATACTTGTGTAAACTATACATAAGACACGAGAAATATATGTCTCCAATGTGGCATCCAAGTGTAGGAGCATATTAGTATAGGGAAAGGCAATAGGTCCCCAATGATGATGAGAGTTGATGGAATGTTCCTAATAATATGGAAAAATAATATTTCCATATGTGTTTAGGTCACATGAGCACAATAGGGTAAAGAGAGAATGCATAACTCCTTATGCCCCCAAATGTCGTAGAGTGGTTTCTTAGAATGTGAGTGAATCATGTGGGCCCAATAGTGTAATATGTAAGTGCATGGAAGATTATATCATTATAATTGACCCCACATTGGCAAGGTAGTGTGATTAGGTGCAAGAGTGTGTAGTGGGAGGAAATGTAATTATCCCAAAGAAATGAAACCAATAAGTGTAGTATGTAGGGGAACATGATGCCCCTAATGTAGATGGTGCTTAATATATATAACAATGTAAGATTGTAATCAACATGTGTAATCATGTTGATGCATAAGCATGAAGATGCAAAGAAGTAACATGAGATGATGTGAGCATCAAGACACATGTATGTAGCTAGTTATCCCTACATGGGAAGGATAGCACAATGAAACATATAAGGTAAATGGGACATGAGAGAGGTAATAATAAATGAATAAATACCCCATATGCTCACCCCCCTCCCAACCCTAGTAAATAATAATATCAATCAAGATGCATGATATTGGTTGAGTGTTTCACTAAATTTCTATTTGAAAGGGAGAGATCAAGTGCACTAGTGTCGTACTAGGAAATGATAATGAAAGAACTAATTCAATTGGGTTTAAATCTACCCCTTAAACTATTTTTTGTTATCTAGGTTGTTTGGATTTGGATAAATGGCCAATTTAAACCCAATTGAAAGTTCCAATAGATGATTCTCGTGTTATATGTTTTTTCTTAATTGCCTTTGGTATATGTGTAGGTTACCCAAGTCAATTACTCAAACTCTCATCAAGGGTCTTGATCTTTTGTAAATGGTGTTCAATCATCAATGATGTCACAAGGAAAACATATAATGATGGAATCTCAAGCTCAGCAAGCAATATAACATTTCTATTATAGAACTAGTGAATAAGGTGTAAACTTAGGAAAAGTGTGTATGCTATGATATATCCATAATGTGCAAACAAGTGGTGTATGCCAATTGGTAGCATGTTTATCAACCATCTTCCTCAATATTTGTTCAATTATTGGTGACCTTAGCATGACCATTATCCTATAGATAATATGGTGTAGAAAACTTTTGTTGTAGTCTAATCGTTATAGGAATTTCTTTACCTCTTTGTTTTTATATGATATGTCATTATCTATCATGATGGTAGATAACAAGTCGAATCTAAAAATAAGATTATCCATTATGAAATTTAGATATTGTTGGTTACATAGTAGTTTTTAATAGTGATACTTCAACCTAGTTTTTAAAAATAATCAATCACAGTGATAAGAAATTTTACTTCAAAATATTTTTTTTCTTTTTATAAGATAACATCAATAACTTTTTTATTAAAATATACAAATCATTGTAATATTAATTTTGCTTCCTTAACTTTATAATCACCCATTATGTGTCTAGCTACTAATTAGAAGTGGTCCTATATCAGCGTCTATTATAAAATTGTAGTGATCCTAAGTCAAACCTAGAAATAAAAAACATACATTGATTATAGTGACTTAAAAAAAAAATACTTCAACCCAATTTTTTAAATAATCAATAATAAGGATAATAATTTATTTATTTTCATTTGATGTAGAGGTATCCCCATGACTCATCCCAACCTTTCCCACTAGACCTTGCTTTGGGCTTACTTGTTGCCAAATTGGGGTGCCAATGAGGCGAGAGGAGGCAAGACTAATCCCATAGAGAGGACCGCAATCACCCACAAATAAGAAACATTGATTTAATCTGGCTAGCAAGAATCAATTTTGGGACCTATATGGGAAGAATAAGGATTACAAATTTTGCTTGAGCAAGTTTTTTATTTATTTATGTTCTTAGCTACAAAAGATGCATAAAGAAGAGGTTAAATGCATCGCTTCAAAGTAATTAAACACCAATTTTTGCAACTTCATGAAGGGGAGATCCGATTTACCAATCAATTCCAAACTTTTTCAATTAAAAGTTTGATTTGTATTTCGCTATTATGTTTCAAGAGTTGTTATGGTTTAACTAATCGTATTAGTCTTTCGTGCTATTTGTAAACTATGTCGGAATTTATATAATATGTTGTTATCACGCTATCTTATTCATGTTCATCTCTTTCCTATACCACTCTTTAGACTACCATTTATTTTCATTGTAATTCTTTCAACTTTGATCAATAAAAAGAAATCTTTATCAAAATATATAATCAATTGTAATATTAAACCCATAATATTAATTCAATTCCTAACTTTTATAATCACCAAGTGTTTATCTATTAGTGATTGAAGTGGTCCTATAAAACAATAAATTTTACTTTAAAAGATATGAAGGCTGATAACCCACCAATTTAATGACTTTACTGTGACATTATTAATAGATAAAAGATCAAACTGAAATGATATCAAGATCACCCCAAAGTTGCAAGGAATAATCATTTCTACTCCAAAGTGAACCTTTACTTACACGTGTCAATCATATATACGCAATAAACCGGATACTCCTCCACCAAGGCGCTTGTTATTATATAAATAAAGCTTGCACTGCATTTTTTTCAAGCTCTCACAAAACAGCTTTCTTCTCCATTTGTTCTTCTGTTCTTCGTCTGTGACGTGCTTTTGTTTGTGGTGTGGATCAGATAAATCATGAGGGAAGGCACTGCGAATTGTGTTGACATCATTTTGGCCATAATTTTGCCTCCCTTGGGAGTCTTACTGAAATTTGGCTGCCATGTAACAATCACTATTTCTTAAGCTCTTTTCTTTCTTTCTTTTTTCCTGTTTTTAAAGATCTGACCTGAAAATTTTAGTTATTTTTGGTGTGTGAACTGATTGATTTTGCAGGTGGAGTTCTGGATATGCTTGCTGCTCACAATTTTGGGCTACTTGCCGGGGATTATTTATGCAATCTATGCCATCACTAAGTGAAACCCTCGCTATCATGCTTTCTCTTTGGATGTAATTTTAACTTATTTTAGGGTTTGCAGGTTGTTTAGGGTTTGAGCAGCTGGCTTGTTGCAGAAGAATAATGAATGATTTTCAGCAGTAATTTTAGTGGAGGCCGCTGCAGCCACAAACTCTTTGATATGTAACATTTATGTATAATTTTATAAATATTAACTATGTTTTCTGTGTGTAAGTCCTTTGTAAAACAGGAAATGATATGTTACAACACAACCAGAAGGCGATTTTTTTATTTTTTTATTTTAATTTTAAATGAGAGCAAAACTAAAATTGAAGAAGAAAGAAATTGCAGAATTTTGAGTGAACAGAGGAGGGTGACTGATTTTTCTTTGTCTGGGGCCCATTAATTTGGAATCTTTATAGAAAAGGAAAATCTAAAAGTATCTTTAAATATGGCAGCGACTATTCCACATACACATTAGCATTAAATTCGTGGTCAAGGTTTGAGAGTTTCACATACATGAGTTAAGAGGAAACGACCATTGATTCTCAACAAGCAGCACAATGTCTATCGACAATGTGTAGTGTGTAACCCTATGTTTTATGGATTATCAGAGGCCATGTAGTCTTGAGAACCAGCACTAGACAACACTACATAATTATTAAATTTAGTAAAGATAAAGCTCAATAGTATGGGAGGTTTGTTCACTTTTATAGATAATAGTTGCAACAATTCTTAGTGTCCAATTTACTAGTCCAACGGCAATCCATAGAATTAAAGTGAGCATCACCTTCTAGCCAACACATAAAAGAAAAATGGAAGGTAGATGCTCATCCTTAAAGATTTGTAATAAATTTTATTTCATTTGTTTTGCATTATATAGTGCAATTGGTAGCCTCAAGCACTTTTAGGATATGTTTATTATGTAGAGCAATTAAGATATTTGTTGAACATAAATATGTAAAGCAGTGGATGCAATTAGCTCATTAATGTTGAGGAAAAGGTTGAGAGATAAGTGACTACCAAATTTTAGAAAAGTTTTCCTCCACATTTTTAGTATTGGCTAGAAGTTTATAAAATTGTAGTTGTGCTTAGTCACCACCTTGTTGACAAAAGATCATATCAATCAATGTGACAATTATGTCAAAGTCATGTTATAGTGTCCCGCCCATACAAAGGGACAACACATAGAGGATTAGTCTTTGATGAGGTGCAAGTAACCCAAACCACCAAAAAGAATAATAGAATGACCACCAAAAGGAAACTGGTTGGACAATGGAAATGTTTCACACAAGCAACTATCAATATGGGACAATGGTATACTCCTAATAAAGTTAATTTAGTCAATTGGAATGCATTGAAAAATAAAATGTTCTTTTAAAATGTTTTCATTGAGTGCCTCATAAGAGGATTCATCTATTTTAATGGTATGCAAAGGACACCATGGATTGTGGATACATTGATGTTGAATGCCACAACACCGATTGGAGCAAGCAACAATGGCATTGATTGAGATGGGGAAACAACATGATGCATGCCTGTTTATATGAATTAAGTTTGGCTTTCCAATACCAACAATGCCTTCTACAACCATCCTAAGGGGGAAAATCATTATTGTTTGCTAAAAATGGGACAAAATAATATACAATGCAAAGCATTGCCCTACAAATAGGTTTCCCGAGTCAAGGTCCCTATTCTCCTTATTGCATGTAGGATGGTGTTGGTGTTGGAAATAAGCCGCACTCGGACCAACGATGGACTGGTCCAAGAGGGGCCAGTAGCTCAGTGGTAGAGCACTCCAGCAGCGTATGGAAGGTCCTAGGTTCGAGTCCTGGCTGGTCCATGTCTCAACATAGTATCAGAGCCAGGTCCAGGCTAGGAGCCCCAAGCACATGAGAGGTGTGGCTTAAGGGGGGGTGGTGTTGGTGTTGGAAATAAGCCACACCCGGACCGACGATGGACTGGTCCAAGAGGGGCCAATAGCTCAGTGGTAGAGCACTCCAGCAGCATATGGAACGTCCTAGGTTCGAGTCCTAGCTGGTCCATGCCTCAACAGATGGTGTGCTAATCAATTGACATCTATGTAATCAAGTACAAGCTATAAGGATGGTCAAATGTTACAACTGCTCCAATTGTGGGTATTATCAATTTCATGTCAGCTAAACATGTTAAGATCATCAAAGCTAATATAGGTTCTTAGGTGAGATGCTAGTCTTAAATCATGCCCTATTCCATGCATTTGTTCATTATGAGAACCCTCGTCATCAGAAGTAGAGGAAGAATTAATAGGTTTGTGGTCAACATATCATGCATTGTAAGTGTCTTTTATTCCCTTTCTCTTTTTATTTCAACTCCACAACATTTTTTCCATCTTCTTTCTTAATTAAAAGCATGCATACATGTGCCTTTTAACACCATCAAGCAATCTTAAGGGAAGAACCAAGCTTGTTTGCAATTGTACAAGTTTTCCATGTTTTCTAGCACCATCTCCACATAACAACAAACCTGAAACCATGTCATTGACATTAGCAACCATATACCTTTGTACTAAATCATGTCTGTAAGGGATTTGTAAGTATAAAGAGGCAATTTGAAAGTCTTCCCATTTTAATTGTCTCTATTTTAAGACTATTTATTACATCCTAAGTCATGCAGGGAGGTGGGTAGAGTTTTTTGTTCATATGACATAGTTATGGGACTTTGCATACCAAAGGGGCAAGAAGGTTTAAAAAACCCTGAAATCTCAACAAGATAAGAGAAAAAAGCGAGGTTGAAGGAAATACATGTCAAGATGAGAGAGTCTAAATTTTTGATAAAGTGGGGAAAAAAGGTGAGGGTTAGACGAAAGGCATGTCAGGATGAGAAAGTCTGAAATCCCAACAACATGATGAAAAAGGGGGTTTAGAGAAAAGGCATAACAAGATGAGAAAGTTTGAAACACTGATGAGGAGAGGACAAAAAGGGAGGTTGGAGGAGATGGGATGAGAAAGCTTGAGATCCTTTATGAGCTCAATGTTTTTAAGTTCAAACATTAAATGTCTATATTGTTTGGTTTTGGTTTTGCAATGGTAGTAAAACTAGGGTTTTACCAATCAAGATAATAAAACAACTAATTTTACCTTAGGGACCACTACATTGAAAGAGGGGTGATTCCAATAGATCTAGCCACTCCAAATATGAAAAGAGCTGAAATTTTAATTATATTAGCTGGTTTTTAGTTTGCCCCATCTTTCTAGTTGAAGTTTGGATGTGAATTGTGAAATTAGGGCAAAAGGGATAATTGAAGAGAGATGGTGAAAACAAACTACTATAAATGTCCCATGGAGCCACAAAGTGTGATATGGGCAAAAGAAGATGTTTAGAATCTATACCCGAAAGTTCAACTTGATTTTTTGGGACCAGGTAGTACAAATTCGCCCTAGTCCTCCAACTTTTGCTCTATCAAAAGTTGAATTTGTTCGTAGTCGTCAACTCTATCAGAATCTCTAAGTACAACTCCTGAGTCAATTCTCTGCACACAAAAAGAGAGAGAAGAAAGTGTTATGGATAGAGGTTTGTCTTAGGTCAAACCTCGATTTACGAATTAACCTTGAATTGAATAATGTAAATACAATCTACAATTGTTGATGGAAACATTGATGATGCAATGTTCTTTGAGTGTAATCACAAATGTTAAATGTAATGGCATGACAAACACATGAACATGAAAAACCTAATCACACACACATGCTTGCATGAACATTGATGTCACTTTCCTCCATAATGCTTGAAGGGTGAAAGGTTGCCTTGAATGCTTGAGAATGGTGGATGATAAATGTTGGATATGAAGTCTTCTCAATTGCTTCTAGGTCTTAGTATATGTCAAAATAAATTGATAGGATCTATATGTAGGGTTCCCTAGGTAAATTACCGATTAGGTCGACCTCAAACAGTCAAGTGTAGCCACGAGGATCAAATTCTATTGGGGAAATAGAAAGCCCACCTGATCCTAAATTGGGACATTTCTAAGCACCCTGGTCCTCCAAAAACAAGACCAGAAACTCAGAGATCGAGGGAGGACAATTCCAAGATGGGGCCCGCCCACTGCTGTCAATAAGTGGCATCAAGGTTGGAGTAAAAGGAATTAAAACGAGCCTACGGGAAATGAAAATGGGACACGCTAAAGTAGGAGCACAAACATGAGGTGTAAATTGTAGCGATTACAATTTACAACACTACAAACCTTCCAAATATCTTCAATCATCAAGTGTCAAATCACTCACTAAATTATGGTTTTTGATTTGTGTTCATAGTTACAAGCAAATAATAGATTAAAAAACTCGTCTACTTTAAGTATCCATTTTCTCCGCATTGAGTTGACACATCTTGTCTACCTAGTTTAAAAGGGTATAATAGTGGGACTACCCACATATATCATTTTAAATAATATTGACATACATTTATGGTTCATAGTCAAAAGTAATCTTTAATGTTCTAATTGTGTGATTTGTTAAATCAATCACTGAATTTATAAAATAATGAAAATAAAATCTATTTAATGATTTACAAAAAAACCACATCATTAATAAAGATTGATTTGATATCTTTGAATTTAATTCCAATTATAATTTGTTTACAACCTTTAGTTCATGACCACTTCAAAACAAAATGATCAAATTATCAAGTTATGAACATGGACTTTGCAAATTGCACGTAGATGGTTAAAAAATATTTTGTATGAGTTAGAAAGTTCATCCAACTTGTGAAATGCATTTTTTTATTGAAGAGGTTCAATCTATAACTCATAGCCATATTAAATTGCTAAACGAATCTAAGTTTGAATAAAACCCTTAAAAATGGTGAAATGTATTCTTTCATCTTGTTGTTAAGGTTTGTCAAACCTCTAAAACTATTACCTAGCTTTGTCATGTGTTAGCGAAAAATGACCAGAAAGTGTCATGTTGAGATTTATTAGGGGTAGAACAATTACTGCCCATTTTCCAATTACCGTTCACTCTTTGCTCACCCAACCCCCAATTAATAACTTTGAAGAAACCAACAAAATGATAACTAAAAGCCCATTAATAAATTTCAAATGTATCAATAGCCGCCCACGTGTACCTCCAATAGTTAGAATTTGTAGATTGCAATTGGAGTTGTGTAACTTTATTGGTACCCATAGTGCACGACTACATGGGTATTTGTGCATAAGTAATTTCAATTTTTGAGGTGGTTGTAGTGCATGGTTATTGGGGCATCTTTAAGTAGATTTCAGCAACACTTTGAAATGACCAATTTTTTACCCCATGGATAATGAATCCCAAGTGTGCATCATTACTAACCAGAAGTCAAAACAATAACCATAAACAATTAAATGACATACAAAAATAACCAAATAAAATCGTTCAATTAAAATCTGTGGGTGTGCTAAATTAGCTATAAGGACTAGTACACCTCAAGGATTAATGAACTCTTCTTTTATGTGAAACCCCAAGCGCATAAATTATTTGGAAACCTTGAAATGAACGTCATTTCATGGGATGAAATAATCATTGGATTTGAACAGAACGGATTTCTTAAATAGGCATTATTAATTGTAAACGACAAGGATAGATGACTGGCAGATAACAACCTCTCAAGGACTAACTAGTCTACCTCTCTCCTCAGGATGAGTACAAAGCCTAAGCCTGTCAAGTACCCCGTAGATAACACAAGGTTTGTCACAGAGGCTTCCTGATGCCCTTTGCCAACTCTCTATTTGAGGACACACACGTAGGTCTTAGACGACAACGTGGCGTGTTGGCATCTCATAGGAACAAAATATGGAGTTCCATACATAGAGCTCAAAGTAACAAATACATGTTCCAAATAAAATAAAATAAAATGTATGCATAATATAAAGCAGAAAAATGACTATAGAAATGGAAAAGGATAAATGAAAGGGAGAAAGGAAAATGGTCTTACAATTGGTCCACAATTGAAGCCTCCAACAATAAACTCTTTGCCAACAAAACTTGCACAAAAGCAAGAGAGGAAAAATGTTGGGGATGTGTTTAGAGGTATGCCACGGTCAAACCCCCATTTTGGTGTTTCCACCTCCACAGACAACCAAGATAGATTGATAGATAAACCGACAATGGAATAGAAAATTAAGAACAATGTAAATATGCTAATGGAGATAACAAAGAAGCGGAAAGAAGAACTCCCCTTCCACACCCAAATCCAAGAGCTCACTTAGTGAAAAAGATGAAGCACCAAATCCTCTGCAAGCATGAAGAAGAACCAAGAATGCTCAAAAGTTTCACTAGAAAGCTTCAATAGCGTGAGTAGAGAGCACTAGGAATCATCTAGAAGCTAGAGAAGTTTGAAATAACTTGCTAGAGAGCTTAAATGAAGCAAAAGAGGGAAAATATACATGAAGGGAGTGAAATCGATGCTAGTGGTTGCTGAGAGGGGCATTACAAACTCTGCTAGTCGCAAGCGTAACTGTTGATTTGTGGACGCTAGCACGACACACCAGTGTCCACGAGTCATACAATCAACGAGGTTGGAGAAAGGGCCAAAATAGCAGGTGACCAAGCAAGCCATGCAAACAAAAGGACAAAGGTGAAAAAGGTTTCCATTCAACATAATGTGAAGGCACTTATGTAGCATGAAATCGCACGAGGTACAATTTACAACACTACATGTACTTAGACCTCTCATTTCTCTCAAGAGCCTCAAGAGAATCACTAGTAAGCAACCAAACATATGCTAGGGTATATCCAAGGCACATCTCGTTTGGCATTCACTATGCATCAAGAGCTTCTTCAATTGCCAGCTTCATCAACTCATATTAAGCCAATGATGTTGATTATCAAAACTCTACTTCTATTTTTGTCTATTTTCTTGGTTTTGGTTTGATTAAATAGTCTTGCAAGAAACAAGCAACTATTACATTATCCTCAACAAAGGTTGAGTATCAAGGTGCAATTTTGGCTAGACAAAATTTTATTTATCTTTGAACAATTAAACACCAAATCCAACTTTCCTCTTAATCATCTCACAACTTTTAAGTGTGACAATCAAAGTGTCATTCACATTTCACATAAATTAATGGAGCATCAACAAACTAACACATCAAGGCCCACATTCACTTCACTAGATAGCTCATCCAAGATGGAGTTCTCAACTTGGAGTACTTGCTTATTGAGGAGTAAGTTGTGGACAACTTCACTAAACCTTTAGCATCACCTCATTCTATTCAATTCGATGATTGGGGTGAAAAAAGTTGTCCTTCAAGGGTCTTCTCAAGTCCTCCAATCCTTCAATTATCATGTTTTCTTTGCATGGTTTCTATAAGTTGGATAGTTCTTTTCTACAAGTCTCATTGTAATGACCCATCTTTACATCTTGGCATTTGTTTGTTCCTCCTAAGTTGCACTTAAATAGGGCTTTGGTGTAAATAAGGCATTTCGTAATTGAATCCTTTCTAGGACCTATTCACACCTAGGTTGTTAAATTTACCTAAGACACTAAATAATTATTTTTGTGTCTAATGTCATGATTATAAAACCTATCATAGTCTTATTTTATCCTATCTTTCACCTTGCCAATTTAAGTAAGGCTTCATTTGAATATGAAACATTATCTTGTATATTGGATTTTGCATCCTCTGATATGCACACACCATCATTTGATGATAATGCATGGAAGGTTATTTATAGTTACAAAAGATTATTGCTCCTATGCATTTTGTGGTGTCTAATCGCAACGGCAAAGTCTTAACAAAGCATGTAGTATATGCCCAAAGAATTATTCAAAACCAAATCTCTCTCCACACCTTAGCGTCAAAAGAAGACATCAAAGTAGAAATTATTGAAATGAAACATACAAATAAATCATTAAAATCTATTCAAAACTAACTTGGAACCAAATATAACAAATACTACAACTCAATAAGTAAGCCCCTTGCACCACCTCTAACCAACCCTTCTCATATCAACCAATGTTCACTTCAAAATTAATAACCAAATCTATAACTTAGACAAAAATAAAACAAACCAATCAAATACAAAACCTCAATTCTTCAACCCAAATTCTTTGATAAAGAACGAAAGCCAACATTAAAAGCCAGGACCCACCCTCATTATAAACAAGCTAAAAGGCTTAAAGAGAACATACCACAAATGTATTGATGCATAGTCAAAAGAAACACTTAATCAAAGCTACCCTCTAGATCAACCACAAACAAAAACTGCCCAAAAATAACAGAGAATGTCTTAATGTGTCGAGAGCCCTATCTGTAGACGTCTATAAATGGTCAACGCTTGCGGAGTCATACTTTAACATTGGCGCATTACCTTATTTTCAGGTTTTTGCATCGCATTAACATTTCTTCTATGTTGCGCACTTGGTCTTTATCATTTGCAAGCATCGAGTCCTTCTTCTGCATTCTTCATTTGTCTCACTTTCGAATTTGGTCTTGTCGATAACAATCTTCAGTCATGATTTTGGTCGATCTTATCCTATCGCATCAATGTGCGTGCTCATTTGTCATATTTTGACATCATCAATTCGATTTCATTCTGGACATCGTCAATTCTAATCGATGATAGAATTAGGGTTTTGTCCTCTTGTCAATCTTGTCATCTTGCGATCGATTCGCCATTGATCCTTGTCAATCTCGTCAATTTTGCGATCGATTTGTCATCGATCGTTGTCCTTTTCAATCTTGTCATTGTGTGATCGATTTGTCATCGATCCTTGTCCTCTTGTCAATCTTGTCATTTTGCGATCGATTTGTCATCGATCGTTGTCCTTTTCAAATCGTGTCAATTTGGATCAATTAGTCATTGTTCCTCGTCAATTGGCGCCTATCAATTTGGTCTCTTTATCAATCTTGGTCAAATTGTCAACCAATCTCAATTGTTTATCAATCAAATCATTTATCAAGTCAAAATCATGATCAAATCGAATCGACATCAATTATCTTTTGTCAAGACCTAATTGTTGTCCTTGCATTTCTAATTCATCTTCTAAGGTTTTATGATTTATTCATTTAATCTTGTTTGTCATTTTCCCTCTAGGTTAAATAATTTATTTATTTATCCTAAGTCTTCTTGTCACAATTAAATATTTATTTAATTGGCTAATTAATTCTTTCCTCTTTTTGTGAATTAATTAATGAATGAAAAATTATTAATTAATTTACCTAATTTTCATCAATTTCTAATTTCCTAATTTCCAATTCATCTAATTTTCTATTTTCTCCTATTTTTCTAATATTTCTCCTAATTTCATGGGAATGACATTTCAATCTTGTCATAATTTGTCATAATTTGTCATAATTTGTCAATCAATCAATTTTGCATAGCAATCTTGTCAATTTGGTCATAATTTGTCAATCAATCAATCTTGCATAGAAAGTGTTAATTTGTCATAATTTGTCATATTTGTCATTCTTGATTTGAAATTTCCTTTCAAATCTCTTCATGCTAATCTTTTCATCTCTCCAATTTGTCTATAAATTGGATGAATTTCTTCAATCAAGGCCCCCAATCAATCAATCACGCTTCTAGTATCCTTACATTGTCATCTCGTCTTGTCAATCTTGCTTCCATGCTATACCTTTGCATTTGTAGGTGAGATCCACAAATAAAGCAATTTGAAGGAGAAAGAAGGACAATGGAGAATCATAAAGAAGATATTCGCATTTGGGATGGTTTGCATTTGATTTGAATGTCTTGTTTTTGTGTCTCTATTGAATGTTTTTTAGGATTGTTATCATTGCAATTTAGTTTTCGTGATTGAGCTAGTCTAATTTGCTACTTGCTTTGATGATTTCTAGATTCCTATCTACATTAATTGGTGAACCCGACATGAACTAACCATTTAACCATGTTTTGAGTGCCTTTTGAGCTGATTTGCAGGTGAAAACCCAAGAAACGGGGCAACTCAGGGCTTTCTGGGTACTTCTGCGCCTGTGTAGGAGGGATCTGCACCTGTGTCAAGGGATCTGCGCCTGTGTCAAAACATTCTGCACCTGTGTCAAAGGGATCTGAGCCTATGTCAAGGGATTTGCGCCTGTGTCAAGGCATTTTGCACCTGTGTCAAGGCATTATGCGCCTGTGTCAAGACATTCTGCACCTGTATAAGGCCAGAAACAGAGGTGAAAATCAATGTTTTTACTTGCAAATTACTTTGTTTTGCATTCTGTTCTTGTATTCTGGTTTTCTTTGGTACTGATTCTCTGTGAAACACCTTGGTGTTACGTGTGACGAAGACAAAAAAAGAATGAAACTACTAACAAATCTTATGTAGGTTCGCTAGTCAAAGACCAAACAAATCAAACTCCTAACTTAGTGATTTTGTAGGTTGCCTTATATTCCCACCAAACTTTGTATTTGTGATTTTTAATTAGGCACCTAGTATGTTTGCTAAGTAGGATGGAATGAATATGTGTTCACTTTGCTTGTCGAGTTTGACATTGGAGTAGGAGAGTATGCTCTCATCCTTCTTAGGATGATCAGAAATCCAGACCTTCGATACCATTCTCATGTTTTGGATTGTTTGTTACCTTTAGAGGGCCTGCCTTCCCGACCATTTTCTTTCTTTTGCAAGCAAGTGACAATCGTGAGAAGGGAATGACTCAAAGTGAGCACAGCTAGAGTGCCTTGGCATTCTAACTCACTATAATTAAATACCTGATGGGCGAAAGCTTTGAAGGAAGGGTTACGTGGGAATTGTAGTTACTTGGGAAGTGATGACCCTTGGACTCTTTCTCATATCAGCATCTAAGTAGGGCCTCACGGTCTAAATCGTGCTTGCGCGACTACATTTGTTTGGTATCTTGGTGGGCCTGTGTCTCAATCATGCTTGCGTGACACCAAGGAGTAGTGCTTAACAGAAATCCTTATTAAACACCTTGTATTTAGAGGCCAAAATCCTTCTAGTTGCTTGAGAAGGAGGAATTTGAATACTTGGAAGAGATACTAAGTTCACCATGGGGAGATTTCCATGGGGACTGATGCTTGGCTTCCCTGAGAAGTGAGTGTCATGGAGGGGAGCCCGTGGGGTCAAGCATCTATGTATTCTCCTTGAATCTCATAACGAGTCTACCTCTCAAGTACCTACTGTCCTTACCTACCATAAGAAATGTGTGAATGAGCATGATTGTCTTGATTCTAAGTTAAAATATCTTGTCTTCTTTGCTTGTCAAAAGTTGAGTTGTGTCTCATTTCAAAAACAAGACAAATTGATTCAAAACAAGGTTAAACACAAGAGTATTTCATTCAACAAAGTTCAAAACACCTTCAAACATGGTTGTCAAACATTTTTCAAAATCTTGTCTCAACATTCATGTCACTTAGATTTAGGTCCTCCATTGTCCATACTTAGGGCTTAGAGCATCATTCTTGCATTCCACTTGGTCCATTTCATTTAGGTGTCCATTTGCATGTCCTTATTAGGTTCTCATTTAGGTGTCCCCTTGCATGTCATTATTAGGTCCTCACTTAGGTGTCATATTGCATGTCCAACATTAGGTTCATCCTAGGTTCATATTTTGCAAATTCATCGTCAACTACCAAGGTTAGGTTTCACCTAGGTCATACTCCTTTGCATATCAATAAGGGTCATCCATTTGCATGTGTCCTCTTGCATTAGAGTAATAGCATTTCATAATTCAACCTTAGGTTTTGTCTTAGGTTGACATTGTCATACATTTGCATTTGCATCCTTGTCCTCATAACATTAGATCACATTTGCATACCCTAGGTCTCTTCATTAAGCTTAGGTCATTATCATATCATATTAGGGTCATTTGCATAGTAATTTTCCCTTTGCATATAGTGTCGAAACTAGGTTTTGTCATACTTGAGTAATGCAAATCTTTGATAAACCCTAAGTTATTGTTAGGAAGTCTAGACCTTATCAAACTTTTGTCTTTTTGTCATCAATGTCATTTGTTCAAACCTAGCTTAGTATCCAAGCATATAGGGGAGACATTGTCATTTTGTCCTTTGAGGTCTAGACATCATTTCAATTTCCTAAGGGTCTCATTTTTAGAATTGCATTCATGAGTTTGTCAAAATCTTGAAAAAACAACAAAAACATAGGTTGCATTCTTGCCATAGATTGCATTTTCATCTATTTAGTTTGCATTTAGTTGCATATCATATATTATCCTTGAAAAATCCCAAAAATATTGAATTTGCATAGTGACATGCCTGTTGAAACAAGGTCAAAATCTAAGAAGATGGGCGAACCAACATATCAACCCATTGACAACATATCAAACTCACAGTCTCAAACTAATCAACAGTACAAATTGAAAGTTCATCAAACACATCATTACCACCATATGGAAAGGTTCAAATTGGACCACCCCCACTATATGAACCAGTGTTTGTACCCATGAAGCTGGGATATGGGAGTGTTCCACCAACACCAAGAGGAAGTGCACCCTTTGATTGGAATCAACCGAACCTGCAACATGAAATTCAAACATTACATGGGGAACAAACTCTTTCACAAGGATTTGGTTCAGACCAAGGCATTCAACAAGAAACAAATCCAAATATTTTACCAGATTCTTCATCAGATTCCGATGCTTCCGATGATGTTGATATGTTCCTTAAAGATCCTAAGTTGACAAAAAATATGGATAAATTCTTGAACAAGGTCTTTAAGATGTTCCCACAAAAATATCTTGACATGATGAGTAATGTGACCTCCTCAAGTGAGCAAATCAATGTGCAAAAACAACAAGGCGGTGAGTTGTTAAGTTTCTCTCCACATCCAAACGAAGAAAATGTGCAACAAGAAACTCAACACACCTTGATGAGTAAACATGTTTCAAAAACGCTGACAGTGACTATTCCTCAAAAGTCACCATTCAATACAATAAACAATCTATTAGTTAATACAACACCTGTAACACAAGATCAAATGAGGGCCACACAAATATTGACAATTGTCCCTCAACAAGAAGTGGTTCCTCACATGCATAAAATTGGATCAAAATCTAAGATGCAAGAAAGCTTTATGACTGGAATGCCTGATCTTACCAATGTCCAAAACAATGCAACAATGCAACAAAGTTCCTATGTCCCATTAAGTTCAATATATTTGCCAGATACTCAAGTACCCGTTATCCAAAATATTGTGACAGATCCTTCGATAGTGGCAACACAAAGAGCCACAAATAGTGGTGTGCACCAACAGCAAATGTTGCAACAATTGAGGAATGCACAAAAGGCACACTCGAATGTGCAAACAAGCAATGCACAACAACAACATGTTGCAACGTCTTCTGCACCATTACAAGTTAATTCAAACTTGCAACCACCACAGTGGATTGGACAAACAACACAGCAAGCAAATGTGAGTGCCATACCCCATCTCAAGGAGAAAAACCAAAAACCTCCCAAACAAATTTTTTGCAAATGATGGGATTTACATCAAGACAATAATAATTGGCACAAAGTCAGCAAATTCCGATTCATCAGCATCAACAACAACATGTGCCTCCATATGTGCTAGGCAAAACAAGTTATCATACTTCACAACCACAATTGATGTCTGTGCAATATCAACAACACCCTCAATTGCAATATCAACCTAGGCTACAAACGATGACTCCACCACAAGAAGCACAGCAACAAGGTCAATATCAAGGCATGGCACAACCACTGCAACAAGAGTTGTACCAAGAACATTATATGCCGAAGACATCAAAGACAGCAATTTTTGAGCATCAACAACTAATGGGAAACACGATGTATCGACAAAGAGTACCCACCAGGATCAATGATGAACCTCCAAAATCTGACACAATTGCGCAACAACTTGAGAAGTTGCAATGACAAGTCAATGCATTGGAAACCAAAGGAACAAAGAAATTGTACACAGATCAAGATTTATGTCCTGATCCATTTGACAAGAGCTTGTACATGCCTCCCTTCCCTAAGCATTTTGAGGCACCTAATTTTGAGAAATATAAAGGGAATGGCAATCCAAAAGACCATATTCAAGCATTTTTTGCAGCATGTACTGAAGTGAGTTATGAGGAAACATATTTAATGCGCTTGTTCGCACGAAGTCTCACAGGACAAGCCATGGATTGGTATTCGTATTTGCCAGGGAATCTAAAGACTTGGTCGGAATTGGCTCAAAAGTTTATATCTCACTTCGCATTCAACATTGACAGTGAAGTGACCATGTCAGATTTATGCAACACCAAGCAAAAGCAAGGTGAACCATTAGTGACTTTCTTGCAACGATGGTGAAGCTTGCATAGTCGTTCTTCCCTAGATATACCTAAAGAAGAACAAGTGAACTTATTTATTCAAAATTTGGTCCCAAAAATGATGTATGAACTCAAATTGAAAAGTCCCAGTACCATTGAGAAACTCATTAAGAAAGGGATGAACATTGAAACTACTCTTGTAGCTAAGGGAATCATTAAGCTCAACAAAGACAGTGACAACACAAACAATTCAGGGGATAGAAATAGATTTTGGTACAAAAACAAGAATGTCACTAATGATGGAGTTGTTGACGCAAGAGCAGTGAATGCAAATCAACCCACGTTCATAATAAAGAAATTGAGTGCTCCTAATATGTCGGCTATGGAACAAAATCAAACACCAGCAAGCAATGTTACTCAACAGCCGCAATACCAACAATATACTTAACAATATAATCAACAACAAGGTCAGCAACGAAAACCTTTCCGATCAAGGGATGGGCCTCCTCGAAATTTTATGCCATTGGGAGAGCCTATTGAGTCAGTAATGAAACAATTAATACAAGCAAAGTTTATCAAGTTACCAAATATCAAGGCAGAACCGTTGGTAAAGCCGTATTGGTGGAATGATAATGCATATTGTGAATACCATCGGTCAAAAGGACATAAAACCGCATCGTGTTTTCAATTGAAACATATGATTCAAGACTTGTTAGATCAAGGATTAATTGAGGTGGACCCGCCCAACACGACCTCTAACACTGATCATACAATTTTCAAAACTCCTTTGCTTGATCATGACAAGGGTAAAGCATCTTCTTCAAACTCTACCCAAACAGCAAATTATGCAAATACTAGTTATAACAATGTCATCAATTGTTTTCGAGCGTCAAATGAGTATGTTTCCACCATAAGAATAAAGGGACAAGATCCTTCTTGCGCGGTCACCACTCGTCGATCTAAAATAGTCCTGCAAGGAGTTCCTGCAACTCCTCCCAAATCAACTCCTGCGAGTCAGTATAATCTCCTAGATCATCTGGGAAAGACACCTGCACAAATATCAATCCTTGAGTTGTTGAGAATGTCCCCTATGCATCGCACAGTCCTAGATAAAGCTTTAATTGAGTCCACTGTCCCGACAGACATTGATGTTGACCAGTTTCAAGCCCGAATTGGACATCTAGCTGTTTCCCAACACGTTGCCTTTTCTGATAACGATATTTCTCCTTATAAGCTCCCGCATAATGATCCTTTACATCTTGAAGTCTTTGTCCATAATTGCAAGATCCGACGAGTCTTGATAGATGGCGGAGCAGGTCTTAACATTTGTACCCTGAGAGTGGTCATTGGTCTTGGTTATACAGAAAATGATATTGATTCTTCTAGAAGAATAACAATCAAAGCATATGATGATGTTGAGCGTCCATCTAAAGGGGTAATTTCATTGCCTATCAGAGTCGGTCCAGTGACAGAAAACACTTTTCTATAGGTCCTAGACCTTGATCTCCCTTACAATATGATTCTTGGCCATCCGTGGATTCACGCAATGAAAGCAGTTCCATCTACTTATCATCAGTGTTTAAAATATCCTTACAATGGGACTGAGATAACAATTCCAGGAGATCATAATCCATTTCAATTTTGTGCCAATCTAAAGGATTCCCCGAAGCAACAAGTCCCAGTTAATAGGGAGGCCCACTCACATAGTTATGTGGATCCTAATGAATTGTTAGATGTTGTCAAAGGAAAATTGAAGATACAGGACCAAGGATGCGGAGAGTATTCAATGGCTCAAAAATTCCTCATTGGGAATTTACCGATATCTCCAAAATCACATGGCAAACCACATTTGTTGCAAAAGGAACCTAATATAGTCATTCAATATCAGCCCCCCACTACATTTACCAGATGGGGTGAACTTGATGAAGAAACTTTGGATGATGATGTCATAGATTGACTTTATAAGGATCCAACTGAGACACCACCTATCAGGTTGCCGGTGGAGCGATATGGCAAAGGGTTTACTATGTTGTAGAAAAAGGGATACGACAGCTACAGTGGCTTGGGCCCTGACAAGAAAGGAAGGCTAGAACCTATTATACCCAAGATGCAACCTCCAACTTTAGGGTTAGGTTTTGTACCATTGCAAATTGGACCCTCATCTACCAAAGTGAGCTTGTGTAGAAAGGGGCGTGACTCTGATGATGAAACAACACATGAGGATACCCGACTCGAAACTAATTCCAATGAATGGGAGCGGAATTCCTTTTCTTCTAGCTCCTATGCCCTTGATAATGTTTTCCTTGACCCTGATGATTTGCCCATGGAAGACAAACATGAAATAACTCCCCCTCCCAAAACATGTCCTAATGCTTGGATAGAGTCATTCTGGGACCCAAGCTCCGAATCAGATGCAAGCAGTTCAGACAGTGATACCATGGACGTTTACATCTTTACCATCTCAGCCCTCTCTCTCCTTAAAACCGATGATGACATGCCCCTTGTCTATCCTCAGCTTATCCAACATGACCAACAAGAACCACTCACATTAGATTGTTTTCAAAATGACAAAGCAATTGCTGAATTTCTGGGACTCCGAGAAGGCATACCACAAGGTGATCATAAGGCAGGATTTACAATTGATCTAGATTCCATAGCATATTTTGGGGAGTCAACTCCATCTTCTAGTCATAAAAATGAAAAAGAAAAAGTAAAAAATCAAAAGAATAGGTCTTTGAGTGAAAATCGTAAGGCACTCTCTAACCATGAAAAAGTAAAAATAAAAGACGTACCTGTGGGTGAAAACCTCTTTGAGGTGCCCAAAGGTGGAAGATTGGACATACCCCTACCAAGTCAAGATAAATCAACATTGCTTGTGGAAATGACCAAAGAGATAAATTTGGGTACACCTGACAACCCTAAGGTCATTCATTTCGCTGCTTCTCTATCAAAACAGGAAAAGATAGATTTTGTCAATTTCTTTCTTGAGAAAAAGATCAGTTTTGCATGGTCCTATGCAGATATGCCCAACCTTGATCCAGAATTAGTCCTTCATCACTTGCCATTAAAATCAGATGCCAAGCCTGTCAAACAGAAACTCAAAAAGATGCATCCCCAGGTGGCTCTCTTGGTCAAGGTAGAACTAAAACAATTATTAGATGTGGGCTTTATCAGACCCATTGATTATGCAGACTGGATTTCAAATTTGGTACCAGTTCGCAAAGTAACTGGGGGCATCAGAATCTGTATGGATTTTAGGGATCTCAATAAAGCATGCCCTAAAGATGACTTTCCACTGCCAAATATAGACATCATAGTTGACATGACTGTTGGATATGAGATGCTATCATTGATGGATGGTTTTTTCGGATATAATCAAATTCGCATTGCTCCTAAAGATCAACATAAGACTGCATTTACATGTGCTTGGGGCACTTACTGCTGGAATGTGATGCCCTTTGGTCCTAAAAATGCTGGCGCAACATATCAAAGAGCTATGACGACAATTTTCCATGATTTTATGCATACTTTGATGGAAGACTATGTTGATGACCTATTATGCAAATCTGTCACAAGAGATAGTCATTTAACCATCCTTGGCCCAATCTTTGACCGAATGGAAACCTACAAGCTCAGACTCAACCCAAAGAAGTGTGTCTTTGGTGTCATAGCCGGCAAATTATTAGGGTACATTGTTTCTCACAGAGGCATCGAAGTCGACCCTGCCAAGGTTAAAGCAATAATGGATATGCCTCCTCCTTCCAATCTCCATCAACTAAGAAGTCTGCAAGGAAAGCTACAGTCAATCCGTCATTTTATAGCTCAATTGGCAGACAAATGTCATCCCTTCCAGCATTTATTGCATAAAGGTGTCGCTTTTAAATGGACTGAGCAATGTCAATCAGCATTTCAAACTCTCAAGGATTATATGTTGTCGCCACCTATTCTAATGCCTCCTATAGAAGGAAAGCCATTCATATTGTATATCTCTGCAACTGAAACGGCACTGGGAGTTCTCTTGGCCCAACAGGATGAGAAAGGCAAAGAGCAGGCTATTTATTATATCAGTCAGACACTAGTGGGCTATGAGCTAAATTATTCAACTATTGAACGGGCATGTTTAGCAGTGGTCTTTGCAACATAGAAGCTTCGACACTATATGTTAAATCATCAGACATTGCTAGTTGCAAAAATTGATCCCTTGAAATACTTGCTTAGTAGGGCAGCTTTGACAGGTCACCTAGCAAAGTGGGTTATGATCCTCAGTGAGTTTGATATTGAGTACATTGAGCGAAAGGCAATAAAAGGACAAATCATAGCAGATCAACTTGCTGAGGCTCCTATTTATGATGATCATCCCATGTTGACCAATTTTCCAGATGAATCAGTCTTTGCTCTCACGTCTTCTAATGAATGGAAGTTATATTTTGATGGATGGAAGTTATATTTTGATGGATCCCATACCAAATTCGGGTCTGACGCGGGTATATTGTTTGTCACCCCTCAAGGTGATCCTATTCCCAAATCCTACAAATAACTTTCCATTGTACCAATAACATTGCAGAATATGAAGCTCTAGTGACAGGACTCCGAGTAGCGATCCACTGGAACATCACACATTTACAAGTCTATGGAGATTCCTAGTTAGTCATCTGCCAAGTGAATGATGACTACGAAACAAAAGATGAAAAGCTTATTCCTTACAAGCATATGGTGGATTTCTTCAAGACAAAGTTTACGGCTATCCATTTCAGTCAAGTTCCACGAATTCAAAACAAGTCGGCAAATGCGATGGCCACTATTGCTCCCATGTTAAATATGCCCCATAATATGGACAGATGTGAATTTTTGGTCGAACAGTTGCTTGTCCCTTCTTTTGAAATTTCGACAGCAGATGTGATGTGTGTTCTTGTTGGTCCTAATTCCCCGTGGTACAATGACATCTATCAATATTTGAAATCCCAAACCCTACCACCTAACCTTTCCTCTAACCAACGCCGAGCCTTCATCCGCTAGATGGCCAAATATGTCATCATCGCAGACACCCTTTACTATCGTTCCTTTGACCACACCCTCCTCAGGTGTTTGGATTCTGACGAAGCACAAATGGCTTTATGTGAGGTTCATGATAGTATATGTGGGGGCCATTTCAATGGTATGATCTTAGCCAAAAAGTTGGTTCATGTTGGGTATTATTGGCCCACTATGGAAAAGGATGTTCATGATTTTGTCAAGAAGTGCTACAAATGCCAAATCCATGGAAATTACATTCATGCACCAGCCCAAGAGCTTCATTCTGTCATATCTCTGTGGCTCTTTTCTCAATGGGGATTGGATCTTATTGGCAAGATTCACCCAACATCTGCAAATGGACACAAGTTTATCATTACAGCCACAGAGTACTTTACAAAATGGATCAAGGCTATTCCTATGACCTATATCACCGGTGTGCAAATTTCAAAATTCCTACTGAATTATATCATATGCAGATATGGGGTTCCCCTTGCAATTGTCACAGATAATGGTCGTCCATTTAAAAATAAAGATGTCAAGGAACTCTGTGAAAAATTTCGCATCCAACACCGTTTCTCCAGTCCTTATTATCCACAAAGTAATGGTCAAGTCGAAGCATCAAATAAAACCATTATTAAGATCCTGAAAAAGGTTGTCAATGATGTTGGTCGAGATTGGCATGTACAGTTGAATCCAGCACTATGGGCTTATCGCACTTCTATCCGCACACCTACTGGTGCAACACCTTATTCCTTGGTGTATGGTGCGGAAGCCATTTTACCCTTGGAAGTGGAGATTCCCTCTTTGTGTGTTTCCTTGCAACATTTGATTGATGATGAGATGCATAGAGTCTCTCAGTTGCATGAGCTTGAGATGTTAGATGAGAAACGTTAGACAGCCCTGACACATTTGCAAGCATATCAAAACCGTCTCCATCGCTCTTATAATAAGAAGGTCAAAGGGCGACACTTCAAAGTGGGAGATCTGGTTCTAAAGGCAAACCCCAAGAATGCACAATCTACTGACATCATCAAAGGAAAGTTTGAACCTAATTGGGTTGGGCCTTTCATAGTTACTGCAGCCTATGGCTCGGGGGCATATCAACTTGCCACCCGAAAAGGTGAACCTTTGTCAGATCCAGTCAATAGCATGCACCTTCGCAAGTACTGGGCATAGTTTTCTGTTAGTAGTTCTTCAAAAATGATCCTGAAAAAATCAAAAAAAGTGAAAAAGAAAAAAAAAAAAAAAAAAAAAAAAAAAAGACAAACAAAAGTAAAGAAAAATTCGCCCTCTAGTAAAAACTTGGCAAACAAGCACTTTGGGCAAGTACCATGGTGAAAACCTGGCAAACAGGCGCCATGTGTAAAAGATTATTGCTCCATCGTCTATCATGACCCCTAGCTATACTTTCCCTCCGCAGGTTTATCACGCTTATCCTTGTCCTGACCCAATGTTCTATTCCAGGCCTGCGATTGGTCAACATCATTGTCTTGCATACTCAGGTTTCCAATCTTTGTGCATATGTTTCGGTCCTGGTCGTTGTTATGTCTTTTAACTGGTCATTGGGTGCGTCCCCCTTGTCATGATCAATTACTGGAGCTTTCAATTTGAAAAATGTCCTGAAAAAAATCATAAAAATTGAAAAATGTCCTTAAAAAATCCCTAAAAAGTCAAATAAAGTACTGAAAAACGAACAAAAAAATTGTAAAAACTCGAAAAAAAAAACAAAAAAAAATTCAAAACCTTAAAATCCAAAAACAAGCATTTTGCATTTTGTCAATAAAATGATCCCTTTGTACATAGCCAGGTCGCTGAGCATACATCCAACGTCAAATCAATCAAACATTTGTGTAGATAACAAATAGATAACATGTTACAACACTGCACTTTACTAAAATCACGTATTAACAGATGAACTTTTCAATCAAACCAAACATTCAAACTGATCAAAATTATCATGTCCATCAATCAACATCCATATCATTTGTCCTTGTCACTATTATCATGGGTCTTATACAAGGTGTGGTATACTCGAAACCAGACTGTGTCTTGTCTTAGACGGGGTACCGCATTCCCTGAAACCAGACAGTATGATCATTCCTATTTTCCACTTTTGACAATGACGATTAGACTGTTTGTTTGACTTGGTTGAATTTGTGAGCCTTATCTTTTTACTGATTTATCTTTGGCTTTGATCACATTCCTATGTTGCTCGAGGATGCAACTGAGTGATTTAGAGTGACCGGATTGGTTCATGGTCCCTTTCTTTTTTGTTGTGATTGATGTTTGTGGAATGTTTGTCACAAACTGGGGCAACTATATCATTGGGTGTCTGTGATAAGAACGTTCGCTTTGTGAACGTCGCACATACCTCGACCCTTGATGTATGCACCCTAGGATGCTTCACTCATTCCTTGTGTGCAATGTGTCTGTCTTTTGCAAAAAGGGTTGTGTTCCAGCTCTAGCCTTCAATGCCATGATGCTCTGCATCCGCTTTGCTACATTAAATAAAGGTTCTCGCCTACAAAGTGCATTGGTGAAAGCAAGTTTTTCTTCATCTCTAATTGTCCTCTGTCTAATTTCTTCTTACTAACATTTCTTCCGTCAATTTGGGCAGTCAGTTCAGTCTAGTTCTCCGATCTCCAAAATCATAAGTTGCATCCTACATTCATTGGTTAGTACATTTGCATTATATCAAGCATTTTATCCATTTTCATATTATAAATGCATCAAAAACACATAAAAAAATATACTCATACATGTTCCACCATGGTACATAAACAGTGCATAAGCCATCCATACATGGAAAGTACACATAAGCTATAACACATTGCATCCTATCATATAGCTGCATATCATATCATATATCAAAACAATATCGGAGTACAAAATTGGACTGTCTGTCCTAAGTATGGCCCGCAGGCTGACTACATAATGTCACACTATATATGTCTCTATCATAAGGAGCACGTGCCTCTATCACTGGGTGCTTCCACTATCCTCCTCATCCCTGCCATGTCTCAAGGATGATGTCCCTCCTTCCCCAGGTCCTGGTTGTGGTGGTCTCATAGGTCCACTCACCCCCATGCTACTCACTGACCTCCGAGAACGTGGCCTGCTCTCTATCCTCGATCGTGCCCGATATGACGATGCTCTCTGCTCTGGTGGAACTGCACTCTCATATAGTGTCCTCCAATGGCATATCTCCTCTCCGGTCTCTACCAACATTTGTGCCATCTCACGTGCACTGGCATCCCTAATCGACCCAATATACTCGGTCACTCTCTGCTCTGCTTGTTGTGCCTGGGCTATCGTTGTATCTTGACCCGCTGTCAGTCTGGCTATCTCTGCTTTGAACTGATCATGCTCTGTCCTCAAGGTAGCATTCTGTCTCTCTAATGTAGCAATGTGATCATGCTAACTCGCTATGGTGGCCCTACATATCTCCATCTCCTCTATGCTAGCTATCTCTAGCTCTATGGGTATATCCTGCAATGCCTCCTGATCGGCTGAATCTGGCTCATCCTCATCATCCCCTTCGTCCTCATCATCCCCTCCATCCTCATCATCCTCCTCATCATCTCCCTCATCCTCATCTCTGTCCTCATCATCTCCCTCCACCTCTCCAGTGAGTGGGAAGTCCTCCTGTCTCCTAGGTACTGGAATATCAGGATCTGTCAATGGCACTGGCCGTCATCGTGCAAACCATCGCTCATACTCCTCTGTCGTCTTGACGTCCACCACATCTGATCTCCAATCCCACTGTCTCTGTTGTAGCTGTGTGAAGTCAGCATATGCTATGTGTGGCTGAATTATCCTCCCCCACTGACTCGTCTCTCTGTGAGATCAGGCAAAGTGTGCAGTCCCTCTAGGTACATCCTGTCTCTCTCCAAACTATCGTCTGACTCTCTCTAGCAGGTGCATCTCAATCACTCTCTGGCAATTCACTGGTCGCCCAATCAGGTATCTCTCATGTCTGCAATACGGTAGCTCCTCACTATCATCTGACCATCCAGGGCAATCAAGATATGGCCTCCATCTGAACTCTCTCAATCTATCTAGCTCATGTGGCTAGTACAATATGTATCCGAAAGGACCCTGTCTTAGTGTACCCCCATAGCAATACACATATGGTCGATGTGGTACTACCTATCTCTCTGCAATCGGTTGACATATGGCTATGTGCTCAAATGCCCATACATGTAACAGTGTGACCCCACAACTCAAAGTCTGCACACCCTGATATGCTATCTGATGCAACTGAAAATATAGCATAGCAAGCACACATGGTCCCCATGCGTATACAGTCCCCTCTGCCGCCATCCGCTTTGGCACTCTTCCCCATCCAATAGGGAATCCATGTCCTCATCTATCTCCTGCTAATAGGCATGCTATAACCACTGCTATCACCACATATCGTTGATCATACTCTGCTGCCATGGTCTCCCAGCCAATCTCCCTCTCTACGATATCCATATCATCTGCGTCGCACTCGAATAATCTGCACAACGAGTCTCTCCCTATCACTGGGTCATATTCTATCATCTCCCCATGAATCAGAATGCGGAGGATACGCCACACATCCTCTAGTGTCACAGTCGCCTCTCCTGTCACCAGATGGAAAGAGGAAGTCTCTGAATGTCATCGCTCTGCCAATGCGGTAAGCAGTCCTGTGTTTTCCCTAATCTCGGGCATGAATGTAATATAGTATAATCCAAGTCCTGCTAATCTATCTCTATCCGTACTCCTGAGTCTATGTCGCAACATGAAGCAGTCGGGTCTGTTCTCCCGTGTAATCAATGGATACTGTCGACTTTGCATCACAATTGGGGCACACTTTGTCAGTTTTAGGGTTTTCTCCTAAGGGCTGCATTTCCTTGTTTCATGCATAAATCAAGGTTTTTCTTATCTATTTTGACCTATCCTACCCTTATCCCTCTTTTCGGGATCATCTGCGCGTTGTTTTAGGTCAAATTGGTGTTTTCAGTGCACAACTGCGCCTGTGTACCTTCTTAGTGTGATCAGAAATCCAGACCTTCGATACCATTTTCATGTTTTGGATTGTTTGTTACCTTTAGAGGGTCTGCCTTCCTGACCATTTGCTTTCTTTTGCAAGCAAGTGACAATTGTGAGAGGGGAACAACCCAAAGTGAGCACAGCTAGAGTACCTTGGCATTCTAACTCACTATAAATAAATACCTGATGGGCGAAAGCTTTGAAGGAAGGGTTACGTGGGAATTGTAGTTACTTGGGAAGTGATGACCCTTGGACTCTTTCTCATATCAGCATCTAAGTAGGGCCTCACGGTCTAAATCGTGCTTGTGCAACTACATTTGTTTGGTATCTTGGTGGGCCTGTGTCTCAATCATGCTTGTGTGACACCAAGGAGTAGCGCCTAACAGAAATCCTTATTAAACACCTTGTATTTAGAGGCCAAAATCCTTCTAGTTGCTTGAGAAGGAGGAGTTCGGATACTTGGAAGAGATACTAAGTTCGCCATGGGGAGATTTCCATGGGGACTGATGCTTGGCTACCCTGAGAAGTGAGTGTCGTGGAGCGGAGCCCGTGGGGTCAAGCATCTATGTATTCTCCTTGAATCTCATAACGAGTCTACCTCTCAAGTACCTACTGTCCTTACCTACCATAAGAAATGTATGAATGAGCATGATTGTCTTGAGTCTAAGTTAAAATATCTTGTCTTCTTTGCTTGTCAAAATTTGAGTTGTGTCTCATTTCAAAAACAAGACAAATTGATTCAAAACAAGGTTAAACACAAGAGTATTTCATTCAACAAAGTTCAAAACACCTTCAAACATGGTTGTCAAACATTTTTCAAAATCTTGTCTCAACATTCATGTCACTTAGATTTAGGTCCTCCATTGTCCATACTTAGGGCTTAGAGCATCATTCTTGCATTCCACTTGGTCCATTTCATTTAGGTGTCCATTTGCATGTCCTTATTAGGTTCTCATTTAGGTGTCCCCTTGCATGTCATTATTAGGTCCTCACTTAGGTGTCATATTGCATGTCCAACATTAGGTTCATCCTAGGTTAGCATTTTGCAAATTCATTGTCAACTACCAAGGTTAGGTTTCACCTAGGTCATACTCCTTTGCATATCAATAAGGGTCATCCATTTGCATGTGTCCTCTTGCATTAGAGTAATACCATTTCATAATTCAACCTTAGGTTTTGTCTTAGGCTGACATTGTCATACATTTGCATTTGCATCCTTGTCCTCATAATATTAGATCACATTTGCATACCCTAGGTCTCTTCATTAAGCTTAGGTCATTATCATATCATATTAGGGTCATTTGCATAGTAATTTTCCCTTTACATATAGTGTCAAAACTAGGTTTTGTCATACTTGAGTAATGCAAATCTTTGATAAACCCTAAGTTATTGTTAGGAAGTCTAGACCTTATCAAACTTTTGTCTTTTTGTCATCAATGTCATTTGTTCAAACCTAGCTTAGTATCCAAGCATATAGGGGAGACATTGTCATTTTGTCCTTTTGTCACTTGGTCCTTTTGTCCTTTGAGGTCTAGACATCATTTCAATTTCCTAAGGGTCTCATTTTTAGAATTGCATTCATGAGTTTGTCAAAATCTTGAAAGAACAACAAAAACATAGGTTGCATTCTTGCCATAGATTGCATTTTCATCTATTTAGTTTGCATTTAGTTGCATATCATATATTATCCTTGAAAAATCCCAAAAATATTGCATTTGCATAGTGACATGCCTGTGGAAACAAGGTCAAAATCTAAGAAGATGGGTGAACCAACATATCAACCCATTGACAACATATCAAACTCACTGTCTCAAACTAATCAAACAGTACAAATTGAAAGTTCGTCAAACACATCATTACCACCATATGGAATGGTTCAACTTGGACCACCCCACTATATGAACCAGTGTTTGTACCCATGAAACCGGGATATGGGAGTGTTCCACCAACACCAAGAGGAAGTGCACCCTTTGATTGGAATCAACCGAACCTGCAACATGAAATTCAAACATTACATGAGCAACAAACTCTTTCACAAGGATTTGGTTCAGACCAAGGCATTCAACAAGAAACAAATCCAAATATTTTACCAGATTCTTCATCAGATTCCGATGCTTCCGATGATGTTGATATGTTCCTTAAAGATCCAAAGTTGACAAAAAAGATGGATAAATTCTTTAACAAGGTCTTTAAGATGTTCCCACAAAAATATCTTGACATGATGAGTAATGTGACCTCCTCAAGTGAGAAAATCAATGTGCAAAAACAACAAGGCGGTGAGTTGTTAAGTTTCTCTGCACATCCAAACGAAGAAAATGTGCAACAAGAAACTCAACACACCTTGATGAGTAAACGTGTTTCAAAAACGCTGACAGTGACTATTCCTCAAAAGTCACCTTTCGACACAATAAACAATCCGTTATTTAATACAACACCTGTCACACAAGATCAAATGAGGGCCACACAAATATTGACAGTTGTTCCTCAACAAGAAGTGATTCCTCGCATGCAGAAAATTGGATCAAAATCTAAGATGCAAGAAAGCTTTACGACTCGAATCCCTGATCTCGCCAATGTCCAAAACAATTCCACAATGCAACAAAGTTCCTATGTCCCATTAAGTTCAGTATATTTGCCACATACTCAAGTACCTGTTAAGCAAAATATTGTGACAGATCCTTCGATAATGGCAACACAAAGAGCTACAAATAGTGGTTTGCACCAACAACAAATGTTGCAACAATTGAGTAATGAACAAAAGGCACAATCGAATGTGCAAACAAGCAATGCACAACAACAACAATATTGCATTCAACAACATGTTGCGGTGTCTTCTGCACCATTACAAGTTAATTCAAACTTGCAACCACCATAGTGGATTGGACAAACAACGTAGCAAGTCGATGCAAGTGCCATACCCCATCTCAAGGAGAAACAACAAAAACCTCCCAAACAAATTTTTTTGCAAATGATGGGATTTACATCGAGACAACAACAATTGGCACAAAGTCAGCAAATTCCAATTCGTCGACATCAACAACAACATGTGCCTCAATATGTGCCAAGACAAACAAGTTATCATACTTCCCAACCACAATTGATGTCCGTGCAATATCAACAACACCCTCAATTGCAATATCAACGAAGGTTACCAATGATGATCCCACCACAAGAAGGCAAGCAACAGGGTCAATGTCAAGGCACGGCACAACCACAACAACAAGAGTTGTATCAAGAACTTTATACAAATCCCTTTTACTATTTGGAAATGCAAGATTTAATGTCATCAAATGCTTCTCTTTTAGAGAGTCCCATTCAAATTCCATCCCCTTCGTGCCAAAGCATAAATCCCTTGCCAAAATCCCCCATGCATATCCAAAGTCCAACCCCATGTCAAGAGGATAATTTAGAGCACGAAGAAATGTGTCTTGAAACAGATCAAGATCAAGATCCTGAAACCTTATCATCCCATCCAATTATTGACCAAGACCCCATGTTCCCAGACACTCACGATGATTCCCCTATTCTTGTCCATCCTATCCAAAGTCCTATTGACACTCCATTCCCCGAGCAAGATCAAGATATCCCAGTCCATCCAATCCCAAACGATCCCCTTCCATTTCATGAAAAAAATGTCCTTTCAAATCCTATTGACACTCCATTCCCTGAGGAAGATCAAGATATCCCTTCCATCCTTTCCGATGATCCCATTGAAAGTCAAGAGCAAAGCACCTTTAAAGAGGATTCCAATGATATTCCTCCTTGTCGAGATCAAATTATTCCTTTAAATCCTCCACAAGATCCTTTTGTTCCTCCATCTCCTTGTCTTAATCCTCCATATCCACTCCAAGATCCCATTTCTTTTGATGATCCCATTATTTCTCCCATTCCATCTCTTGAAGAGCCTGTCATTGAACCATGTCCACTACACAATCCTAGTCCCCCTCATGATCCTAATCCCCCTCATGATTCTAACGTGTCAGTGCAAGATTTTCATGAACCCTCGACATGCATAATGGGTTCTTCCACTTTGGTGCAATCCGATCCACTTCAAGATCTCATTATTTCTCTCATATCATATCCACCTCATAATAGACCCGCGTCTTCTTCCCAAAGAAAAGAATCTCCTACAAGTCAAGATATTCATAAAGGCAAAGGAGTAGATCTCCATAAGCAATAATCCCTTCATGTTAAAGAAAATATTAAGGGTCATGGCCTCAGTGAAATTCCTCAAGACGTTGGTACCCCTACTAAATCCAACATCCCTTCAAAATCCAAACATATCCCTTCACCATCATACTTTCCATCCATCTTAGGTTCTTATATTCCTTCATCCTCTATGCAAGGTCAGCAAAGGCACACATCCTTGAGTAAATTTCATCTATCCAAAAGAACTCCATTTCATTCATATCCATCCATGCATTCCTTTCCACCTCCAAGCAATTTGGATGCCAAGTATAAAAGTCATAAGTCTAGCAATCCACATGTATTCAAGGATCAACATGTCCAATATAATCGACATGTCAAAACAAAGAACAATATGATCTATAAAGAAAAAGAAATATCCAAAAGGCCACAAAGGCCCACTGAGCAAAATAAAGCAAAGTCAAAATGTATATGGGTTCCTAAATCCCTTGTGCAAGCAATGCACTCCAAGGAACCACAAAAGCATGAAAAATCAAAAACCATGTGGATCCCTAAGCGGCTCCTTGAAGCACAAAAGCCTAAAGAAACATCAAACTTGGCATCCAAAATTGCTATTCCTCCATCCAAACCTTCCAAGTCTATTTCTCCACCACCTTCTTCATCCGTTTTGGGCCCTTATGTCCCAAAATCCAGAGCCTTTCCTCCGTCAAAATTTCAATATCCAAAATACATTTTTCCTCCATCAATCCATCACCCCTCAAGGTGTGTGCCAATGTCAATCTTGCCAACATTTCTATCCACTCAAGCACAATTCTTCCAATACCCTATCCATTATCCAATGCATATTTTACATCCTTCCATCCCTTTGGTCCAATCCTTTGCATAAATCCTTGACTTAATTTCATCTCTTTTTCCATGTCCTTATCCTACCAATGTCTTTGAGCATACTTTTAAAGGTCATGGTCCATTTTTTTTTCAAGGCTACTATCCCAAAAAAAAAAAAAAGACGCTTGAGTCCTTCTTCCATCCCCTATCATGTGTCCATCTTCTCTTGAAAAAGTCAAAATACAAAAAAAAAAGTAAAGCACAAATAATTCGTCCACCAGTGAAAACCTAGCAAACAGGTGCCTTGGGCAAGTACCATGAGGAAAACCTAGCAAACAGGCGTCATGTGTAATCTATGAACTTCTTGCACACCACACTTGGAGGCAGGTTTCCTCCTTCATATCCTATTGCCCTTCATTATCCTATCGAACCCCTGTCATTACCCTTCGTATCCTATTGTCCCTCATGTCCATTTCCTTTTTCCACCTTTGATCTTGACAAGGCTGACGATCTTCATGAGCATCATGCATCTTGTTTGCATCTTTCAGTCTATCATAGCTTTTGGTCTTTATCCATTTGCTTATTATAACTTTTCATCCATATTCCCTAGCTTATTGCAACTTTCTGCCACTATCCCTTAGCCAATCCTAACCTTCAGTCCATGTCCCTTATCCATTCTTGGTCTTGCTTATCCTATCCATATCTTATCACTATCCATACACTCTTTTTCATTCCTTGATCTTGATCTGACATAAGGACGCAAAATTTAAACATAGTTTCAAAAACCTCTTGACATGTCCCTCATGCCATATTCACTGTTTTACATTGTCATATCCAGTCTCTTGTCCCATCACGCAATAGCCCTTGCAAATTGCATTTGTATTGTCTCCATAATAAAAGGCCTTTGTCTTCCCTCTATCCACCAACATTTCAGAAAGCTTGTTTATTCACCTGTCATATTCCTTGCCTTGCTAGACACTGGGGGCAAAATCATAAAAATTGAAAAATGTCCTGAAAAAAAAAAAAAAAAAATTGCAAAATGTCCTGAAAAAATCCCTAAAAATCAAAAAAATGTCCTGAAAAAATCCCTAAAAATCAGATAATGTCTAGAAAAAATCCCTAAAAATCAAATAATGTCCTGAAGAAACTCCAAATCCAAAAACAAGCATTTTGCATTTTGTCAATAAATGATCCCTTTGTGCATAGACAGATTGTTGAGCATACCTCCAACAACACTTGCTCAAACATTGTGCTTTAATGAAATCACACATTAACAGATGAACTTTTCAATCAAACCAGACATGCAAACTGATCACAATTGTCATATCAATCAATCAACATCAATATCATTTGTCCTTGTCACTATTATCATGGGTCTTATACAAGGTGTGGTATACTCGAAACCAAACTGTGTCTTGTCTTAGACGAGGTACCGCATTCCCTGAAAACCAGACAGCATGATCATTTTTGTTTTTCACTTTTGACAATGACGATCAAACTGTTTGTTTGACTTGGTTGAATTTGTGAGTCTTATCTTTTTACTCATTTATCTTTGGTTTTGATAATGTTCCTATGTTGCTCGAGGATGTCACTGAGTGATATAGAGTGATCGGGATGGTTCATGGTCCCTTTCCTTTTTTGTTGTGTTTGTTGTTTATGGAATGTTTGTCACAAACTGGGGCAACTATATCATTGGGTGTCTGTGATAAGTACGTTCGCTTTGTGAACACCGCACATACCTCGACCCTTGATGTATGCACCTTAGGATGCTTCACTCATTCCTTGTGTGCGATGTGTCTGTCTTTTGCAAAAAGGGTTGTGTTTCAACTCTGGCCTTCAATGCCATGATGCTCTGCATCCGTTTCGCTACATTAAATAAAGGTTCTCACCTACTTCTGTACATTGGTGAAAGCAAGTTTTTCTTCGTCTCTAACTATCCTCTGTCTAATTTCTTCTTACTAACATTTCCTCCGTCAATTTGGGCAGTCAGTTCGGTCTAGTTCTCCGATCTCCAAAAACATAAGCTGCATCCTGCATTCATTGGTTAGTACATTTGCATTATATCAAGCATTTTATCCATTTCATATTATCCATGCATCAAAAACACAGAAAAATATATCCATACATGTTCCACAATGGTACATAAACAGTGCATAAGCCATCCATACATGGAAAGTACACATAAGTTATAACACATTGCATCCTATCATATAGCTTCATATCATATCATATATCAAAACAATATCAGAGTACAAAATTGGACTGTTTGTCCTAAGTATGGCCCGCAGGCTACATACATAATGTCAAACTACATATGTCTATGTCATAAGGAGCACGTGCCTCTATCACTGGGTGCTCCCTCTATCCTCCTCATCCCTGCCATGTCTCAAAGATGATGTCCCTCCTGCCCCGGGTCCTGGCTGTGGTGGTCTCCTAGGTCCACTCACCCCCATGCTGCTCACTGACCTCTGAGAGCGTGGCCTGCTCTCTGTCCTCGATCGTGCCTGATATGACGATGCTCTCTACTCTGGTGGAACTGCACTCTCATATAGTGTCCTCCAATGGTGTATCTCCTCTCCAGTCTCTACCAACATCTGTGCCATCTCACGTGCACTGGCATCCCTAATCGACCCAATATACTCAGTCACTCTCTGCTCTGCTTGTTGTGCCTGCGCTATTGTTGTATCTCGAGCCGCTGTCAGTCTGGCTATCTCTGCTCTGAACAAATCTTGCTCTATCCTCATGATAGCATTCTTTCTCTCTAATGTTGCAATGTGATCATGCTAACTCGCTATGGTAGCCCTACATATCTCCATCTCCTCTATGCTAGTTATCTCCAGCTCTATGGGTATATCCTGCAATGCCTCCTGATCGGCTGAATCTGGCTCATCCTCCTCGTCCTCATCTCCGTCCTCATCATCCCCTCCGTCCTCGTCATCCTCCTCATCCTCATCACCTTCGTCCTCATCCTCATCTCTGTCCTCATCATCTCCCTCCTCTCCAGCGAGTGGGAAGTCCTCCTGTCTCCTAGGTACTGGAATATCAGGATTTGTCAATGGCACTGGTCGTCGTCATGCAAACCATCGCTCATACTCCTCTGTCGTCCTAGCGTCCACCACATCTGATCTCCAATCCCACTATCTCTGTTGTAGCTGTGTGAAGTCAGCATATGCTATGTGTGGCTAAATCATCCTCCCCCACTGACTCGTCTCTCTGTGAGATCTGGCAAAGTGTGCAGTCCCTCTTAGTACATCCTGCCTCTCTCCAAACTATCGCCTGACTCTCTCTGGCAGGTACATCTCAATCACTCTCTGGTGATTCACTAGTCGCCCAATCAGGTATCTCTCATGTCTGCAATACGGTAGCTCATCACTATCATCTGACCATCCAGGGCAATCAAGATATGGCCTCCATGTAAACTCTCTCAATCTGTCTAGCTCATGTTGCCAATACATTATGTATCCGAAAGGACCCTGTCTCAATGTACCCCCATAGCAGTACACATATGGTCGATGTGGTACTACCTATCTCTCTGCAATCGATCGACATATGGCTATGTGCTCAAATGCCCATACCTGTAACAGTGTGACCCCACATCTCAAAGTCTAAACCCCTTGATATGCTATCTGATGCAGTTGAAAATATAGCATAGCAAGCACACATGGTCCCCATACGTATACAGTCCCCTCTGTCGCCATCCGCTCTAGCACTCTTCCCCATCCAATAGGGAATCCATGTCCTCGTCTATCTCCTGCTAATAGGCATGTTATAACCACTGCTATCACCACATATCGCTGATCATACTCTGTTGCCATGGTCTCCCAGCCAATCTCCCTCTCTACGATATCTAGATCATCTGCGTCGCACTCGAATAATCTGCACAATGAGTCTCTCCCTGTCGCTGGGTCATATTCTATCATCTCCCCATGAATCGGAATGCGGAGGATATGCCACACGTCCTCTAGTGTCATCGTCGCCTCTCCTGTCGGCAGATGGAAAGAGGAAGTCTCTGAATGCCATCGCTCTGCCAATGCGGTAAGCAGTCCTGTGTTTGCCCTAATCTCGGGCATGAATGTGATATAGTATAATCCTAGTCCTGCTAATGTATCTCTATCTGTGCTCATGAGTCTATGTCGCAACATGAAGCAGTTAGGTCTGTTCTCCCGTGTAATCAATGGATACTGTCGACTCTGCATCACAATTGGGGCACAAATTTGTCAGTTTTAGGGTTTTCTCCTAAGGGTTGCATTTCCTTGTTTCATGCACAAATCAGGGTGTTTCTTATCTATTTTGACCTATCCTACCCTTATCCCCCTTTTCGGGATCATCCACGCGCTGTTTTCGGTCAAATTAGGGTCCTCAGTGCACAAATGTGCCTGTGTACCCTATCCTACGCCTGTGTACCCTACACAAGCGCAGAACATCCTACACAAGCGCAGAATGCGCCCACATAGGCGCAAAAGTCTTTTTTTTCCATTCCTTGTGGGCCCCGCAATGTCTCGCAAGCAAGCAAAATTCATGAAATTGACAATATGGGTTTTTGAGATACATACCGTTGCTCCTGCGTCGTTCGGTCGTCTGTAGGTGCGTACACGTTCCTCGAGGTGATCTGCCATTGGAATGTTCGCCATCTCTATGCAAGCGTCCTTTTTCCAGAGCAACAAATCCTCCACTTTGGCTAGTGCAAATGAGCTCTTTTCATTCTCTTTGTCCCCTATATAGCTCTTTGTCAATACCTAGATGGACGTGCGTCCTCTCCATCTTATGCTAGTCGTGGTCTTTTGCACCTTCCACTGCTTGTCATTTGTGTATCCGATCCTCGATTTTCAAACCGTTTGATCCTATCATTTTCTATCATTCTTATCAATCAATTGGCCTGTTTTCTGGATGTTTCCGACCAATTCCTCGAGGGGGCATGCATATGTCATTGTCATTGTCTGGGGCATTTTCATTATTGTTCTTTGAAACAACGCTTAGAATCGCATTGTCTCAAAGAGGGGCAAAATGTAGACGTCTAAAAATGGTCAATGCTTGCGGAGTCATACTTTAACATTGGCGCATTACCTTATTTTAGGGTTTTTGCGTCGCATTAACATTTCTTCTATGTTGCGCACTTAGTCTTTATCATTTGCGAGCATCGAGTCCTTCTCCTGCATTCTTCATTTGTCTCGCTTTTGAATTTGGTCTTGTCGATAACAATCTTCAGTCATGATTTTGGTCGATCTTATCCTGTCGCATCAATGTGCGTGCTCATTTGTCATATTTTGACATCGTCAATTCGATTTCATTCTGGACATCATCTCGATGATAGAATTAGGGTTTTGTCCTCTTGTCAATCTTGTCATCTTGCGATCGATTCGCCATCTCGATCCTTGTCAATCTCGTCAATTTTGCGATCGATTTGTCATCGATTGTTGTCCTTTTCAATCATGTCAATTTGGATCGATTAGTCATTGTTCCTCGTCAGTTGGCACCTATCAATTTGGTCAATTTGTCAACCAATCTCAATTGTTTATCAATCAAATCATTTATCAAGTCAGAATTATTGACCTTATATCAATTATCTTTTGTCAAGACTTAATTGTCGTCCTTGCATTTCTAATTCATCTTCTAAGGTTTTATGATTTATTCATTTAATCTTGTTTGTCATTTTCCCTCTAGGTTAAATTATTTATTTGTTTATCCTAAGTCTTCTTGTCACAATTAAATATTTATTTAATTGGCTAATTAATTCCTCTCTTTTTGTAAATTAATTAATGAATAAAAAATTATTAATTAATTTACCTAATTTTCATCAATTTTTAATTTCCTAATTTCCAATTCATCTAATTTTCTATTTTCTCCTATTTTTCTAATATTTCCCCTAATTTCATGGGAATGACGTCAATCTTGTCATAATTTGTCATAATTTGTCAATCAATCAATTTTGCATAGCAACCTTGTCAATTTTGTCATAATTTGTCAATCAATCAATTTTGCATAGAAAGTGTCAATTTTGTCATAATTTGTCATATTTGTCATTCTTGATTTGAAATTTCCTTTCAAATCTCTTCATGCTAATCTTGTCCTCTCTCCAATTTGTCTATAAATTGGATGAATTTCTTCAATCAGGGCCCCCGATCAATCAATCTCGCTTCTAGTATCCTTATGTTGTCTTGTCAATCTTGCTTTCATCTCATGCTTATGCACTTGTAGGTGAGATCCACAAACAAAGCAATTTGAAGGAGAAAGAAGGACAATGGAGAATCATGAAGAAGATATTCGCATGTGGGATGGTTTGCATTTGATTTGAATGTCTTATTTACATATCTCTATTGAATGTTTTTAGGATTGTTATCATTGCAATTTAGTTTTCGTGATTGAGCTAGTCTAATTTGCTACTTGCTTTGATGATTGAGCTAGTCTAATTTGTATATTGGATTTTGCATCCTCTGATATGCACGCACCATCATTTGACGATAATGCATGGAAGGTTATTTATAGTTACAAAAGATTATTTCTCCTATGCATTTTGTGGTGTCTAATCGCAAAGGCAAAGTCTTAACAAAGCATGTAGTATATGCCCAAAGAATTATTCAAAACCAAATCTCTCTCCACACCTTTGCGTCAAAAGAAGACATCAAAGTAGAAATTATTGAAATGAAACATACAAATAAATCATTAAAATCTATTCAAAACTAACTTGGAACCAAATATAACAAATACTACAACTCAATAAGTAAGCCCCTTGCACCACCTCTAACCAACCCTTCTCATATCAACCAATGTTCACTTCAAAATTAATAACCAAATCTATAACTTAGACAAAAATAAAACAAACCAATCAAATACAAAACCTCAATTCTTCAACCCAAATTCTTTGATAAAGAACGAAAGCCAACATTAAAAGTCAGGACCCACCCTCATTATAAACAAGCTAAAAGGCTTAAAGAGAACATACCATAAATGTGTAGACACCTAAAAATGGTCAACGCTTGCGGAGTCATACTTTAACATTTGCGCATTGCCTCATTTTAGGTTTTTGCGTCGCATTAACATTTTCTCCTATGTCACGCACTTGGTCTTTATCATTTGTGAGCATCGAGTCTTTCTTCTGCATTCTTCATTTATCTCGCTCTCGAATTTGGTCTTGTCGACAACAATCTCCAGTCATGATTTTAATCGATCTTATCTTATTGCATCAATGTGCATGCTCATTTGTCATTATTTTGGACATCGTCAATCCTAATTAGGGTTTTGTCCTCCTGTCAATCTTGCGATCGATTTGTCATCGATCGTTGTCCTCTTATCAATCTTGTCATCTGGCGATCGATTTATCATCAATCCTTATCATTTTCAATCTTGTCGTTTAACGATCGATTTGTCATCAGTCGTTGTCATGTTCGATCTTGTCATTTTGCGATCGATTTGTCATCAATCGTGGTCATTTTCAATATTGTCATTTTGCAATCTATTTTGTCATCAATCATCGTTCTTTTCAATCATGTCAATTTGGATCAATTAGTCATTGTTCCTCGTCAATTGGCGCATTTTATCAATTAAATCATTTATCACATTGGTCCTTTGTTAATCAAAATCATGATCGAGTCAATTATCTTTCATCAAGGCCTAATTCATCTTCTAAGGTTTCGTGATTTAATCATTTAACCTTGTTTGTCATTTCTCCCTTTAGGATTAATAAATTATTTATTTATCCTAAGTTTTCTTGTCACAATTAAATGGTCATTTAATTGGCTAATTATTCCTCTTTGTGAATTAATTAATAAATGACAAATTATTAATTAATTTACCTAATTTCTAATTTTCATCAATTTCTTAATTCTCTAATTTCCTAATTTTCTAATTCCTAATTTCAATTTCCTCCTATTTCTCTCCTAAATTCATGGAAATGACAAAGAAATTTGTCATAACTTGTCATAATTGACAATCAATCAATTTTTGACATAGAAGTTTGTCATAATTTGTCATAAATCATCAATCAACAAATTTTGCATAGAAAGTGCATAATTTGTCATAATTTGTCATAATTGACATAATTGATTTGCAATTTCCATTTGAATTGAATCATGCTAATTTGATCCATCTCTCCAATTTGTCTATAAATTGGATGAATTTCTTCAATCAATCCCCTAATCAAATTATCGAATTTCTAATCAATCACGCTTCGAGTACTTTTGAGCAATTTTCTTACCTACTTGCTTTCAATCATGTATGTGCACTTGTAGGTGAGATCCACAACCAAACTATTTGAAGAGGAAAGAAGAACAATGGAGCCACATGAAGGAAGCATTCAGATCTGCATATTGTTTGCATAGTATTTACTTTTGAATGTTTTATCTTTATGTCTTTATTGGATGTAATTAGGATAGATCATTACAATGAGCTTTCATGATTGAGCTAGATTAGTATGTTTATATTGTTTGTGATGATTTCCTATTTCCTAAGCTACAAAATGTATTGATGCATAGTCAAAAGAAACACTCAATCAAAGCTACCCTCTAGATCAACCACAAACAAAAACTGCCCAAAAATAACAAAGAATGTCTTAATGTGTTGAGAGCCCTATCAATCAACTAATTTTCCCAAAAAGGTAAAAGTGTTCAATTCTAGGCAAGGTCTCAATAACCCCTAAAACAAATCACAATCAGCAATCAGCAAGGTCACAATAGCTTGACACACAAAGAACTACTCATAATAACAAATTGCTTACGCTTTGGCTCCACATGAAAAGGGCAAAGGTCTCAATAACCCCTAAAACAAATCACAACCAGCAATCAGCAAGGTCACAATAGCTTGACACACAAAGAACTACTCATAATACCAAATTGTTCACGCTTTGGCTCCACATGAAAAGAACGAAATTGAAAACATTAAATCATCAAAATCCATTCGAAACCAATCTGAAACAAGTAATCAATCAAAGATCATTTTTCACATTCCAATCAAATACTTAAGTCTTAAATGAATCAACAACCAATACTGCAAAATTCTTAAACAAATTCAAATTTTACATGAAAAACAAAAGGCCCAAACAAAATCTGAAGCATTCATTCTCCACTCCAAGTTCTCATTTCAAAAGTGAAAGAAAACACCAGAAGTTCTCAAACAAATCCTTCTTAAAGAATGCGCTAATGTGTGGACACGGATTCAAAAGAAGCACATTCTTTAGGAGTGCAACATAAAATCTCTGCCAATAATGATGCAAGACATACATTTAACAAGCTAGTACCATAATGAAATCTAAAACAATCAAATGTATATTAGTTAGATTTTTGAGATTTTTTGCAATTTAAAAGCTAAACCTGGTTTGTTGCCTCTCAAATTTAATATCTTAATTTCACAAAACGTGCTTACTGCTTCTGAAGTCTTTCCTCTAATACGAGTCAATTTTAGTTCTGTTTTCCATCTAATGCATTAACTGGATTTGTTCTAATGCAGGCATTCAGAAAACATAACCAAGAATAAAGCACAATATTTATAGTTGATGAAGTCAACCAAGTTCCTCCAATCTATTGATTTCTCAAGGAAAATTTTATGCTCTAAACAAAAAAAAATAGTGCTTATGATGCTTATTCCACAATTCAATAGATTCTAAACATGCAAAACTCTACAAGGCTTCAAACCAAATGATAACAGGAATAAGCATTTATCAGTTTTGACCGCACCTGGAATTTCACCGGAACAGTGGATGTCTGAGCTGAGATTTACAATCATAATAATCACAGTTTCCTATGTCATACAACAGAATGTAGGCATGAACAAAGCACATCGAGGTACTTGAGGTCAGATGCAAAGTAAAAGCAAATCACAATCTTAAAAAGTAACCAGCTGTGCTGTTTTATGTTGTCTCATATTCCATTTATTCAAGATTCACCTTTTTAAAGGAAGTTCGTTTGAAAAAGTTACAATGGTGTAACAATGTGGTTGCTCATCATCTTACAGATCAAATTTCACCTTGCTTAAGTGGGTCAACTTTACATGACCAAACTGCGTACAAGACTTAGAACCATGGACACTGATATACTGAATGGATGAAATTCACATGTTCTAACTTGTACAAAATATGCAAAGATGAAGATGTTCGCAAGCAACTTGTTTAAATTAAATTCTTGACTCTCAAGGAATCATGTGCAATAATAGAAACGTAGATGTTAATTATACGAAGTCCTATATCATAGAAGGCACCTATTCCTCCTCTTCTGTGCTGGCCTTTCATGATTTTCACCATCCTTGTCATTAGCACATTCATCAGCATGCTCAGTTCCAACTAACACCCTTCCTCTATTTCTTGATAACTTTCTAATAGGAGTTTCCACAGCCTTTTCAGAATCAACAACTTTATCTGAATTGGTTCTATGAGGCATCAGTTCTGCACCACCCTCTACAGCGTCCATCATCAACTGTACAGCCAAAACCTCCAAGGAATTACAAATAACATTTATTGCAACGAAAATTTAAATACATATGCCTAAGAAACAGTCCACTTTAGCATACCTTCCAATCTCTGAAATCAAACCGAAAAACAAACTGACTGTAAGCCACTTCCCCAGTTTGAATTTCTTTGGATGTGGGTGCATTTTTAGGCTCTGGTCAGAGAACGGATAAAATTAGGTGGCCCAAATATGAATTCAAAATTGTAAAAGACTGAACTAGAATTGCACAAGAAACATAAGAAATGAGTGTGGAAAATCACCAACAAAATGGTTGCCTTTGTCGTCCAATTTTATTTCAACTCTGCCATCTTTAACTAGAAATGAAAGTGCAAATATATTTTCAACAGTTTGTGAAAATGATACTCTGTTCAAAACCAAGCGTTCCAATCTAGCACTCTTTTGCTTTCGCAATATGTTGAACATTGTTGTCATATTCGTGTCTGTTTCTGATTTTTCTTCCTCAGACTCTTTTACCTGTAAAACACAGAATTCAGTTGTAAGAGAAAAATTCAAAGCCCTTGAACAAGACAAGAAATGTTATCTTGAACAAAACTACATGCCTACTCATGGAACATTAAGGAAAAGATACACTTAGGCACCAAAAAGCATACTGCTTCAGGTCGAGTCCTCTCGGTAGGCTTAGTATGCTTTCTTTGTACAACTGCTCTCCTCTGCTTAGGTTCACTATCCATAGGACCAAGCCTGTAAGAAGGATATAAATGATTGTCTTACCAAACTAAAATTTATAACTTAAACATAGCAAATGCCTTAATATATTTCTCATGGGACTCACATGGTACAAGCACCCGATGCATCACGAAAAGCAGATGATGCTAAACACCCAAGTTTTTCCCAAGGTATAAGAATATGATCGTTTCTCTCCAGAGCCTCGCCATCATGGGTTTGGCCAGCATAATTCGTCAGAAGAGAACTAATAAAATCAACTGGAGTTACACCATCACTATTTTGTGACCTCTTGACAGTTGCAAAGAGCGTCGCTGTGATATCAAAGAGAGTCTCAGCATCTGCCACTTGTTCACGAGGCTTCTGCACTGAAAACAAAAAATTGTTTGATAAAAAGAAAAACTCACAGTGATAAAAGAATAGCAAAGACCAAAAAGAACACTTTCTTGACTCCTATATTTGAAAAACACAGGTTAGCAATTCACATGACAAAAAGCACAACAAAATAAAGGCATTAAATATGAAAGTATATGAATGTAGACCAGTAAAACTCACCAAGATTATGCAAGCTTTCAACCTTGTTAAATATAGAGTCAAATTTGCTTGAATCTGTTTTCAATATGTCTTCTTTCTGTTCTGGATAAAATGAGAATTTGCCGATCGGTTCTTAAATTAAAAATAAGCAATATTCATTTTTTTTAATATCAATAGAAAATCATCAGAAAATTCTTTCGCTCAAAGCAAACCATACCAGCAATTGAAGTTTTGAGGGCATGATAATGAGATCTTAATATACGTCGCTGTACAGTAGTCTGACTTTGACCATTGAATCCCAGTTTTTCTTGTCCTTCCATAGAAGGGTTGATGCGTTCCTTTTGCAATACTCTTCCCCCCTGAGAGGAATTTTCTTGTGTCTCATTTGTTGTAACCCCAGCACCACGCTTTCTGGCCATCCCTTCAATATCAACTGGTCCAACTTGCAAGTTTCCACAAATTTGATTTAGAAGAATGAAACTTAATACTATATCTTGAAATTGAGGAGAATTTGCTTTTGTCTAAGAAAAAACAAAGAATTTGAGGAGAGTTCCTGCAATTGCAAATAAAACTTCTGTCTTCCTATTTCTTAAGATTAAGTTATCCTACCAACAAAATACTAGATTCCAAAGCAAAGATGTAATATGACCAATCGAAAGACAATATATTTAAAAATAAAGATTTAGAAGTACGAATAAACCAATCCACCTTGACCTATTCATTTCCACAGGTTTTATTGCCAAGGGACATCTAAAAGTAGAATTCAAGGTTGCAAATAATTCATGCACACACAACCATATGACAGATTCAAGCTCACCACCACATTTTCTTTACTGATTGCTATTTGAAATCAAATGGATTGTGCCCAAGCGTTAAATTAATAGTGTTTTTAACTTGATCAAAATATTGATTGGAGAAATAAGCAACACAAGAGGGAGGAAAGAGGAAAGGAAGGAGGTTTTGAACAATTTATGCGCACACCATGCAACCATATGACAGATTCAAGCCGCCCACCACATTTTCGTTGATGAATACTATTTGAAAATCAAATGGGTTGTGCCAAAGTGTGCCATCAATAGTTTTTTTTATGATATCACAACATTTTGCTTAATGAAAATATACCATAACATGTGCTTCATATTAAGATGGCCAACACTGCTTCCTTAGTAGTTAGTTCGAACTTTACTCATGAATATTTAGTCAGTAAAGAATATCAACCATCTTACACTGCTTCCTTGAACTTTACTAGCTTTTTGTCATATAAATAAAATCTAATAGTCAAACCACACACAGGCATATATGTTGCTTTCAGACATGTCAACCAATTTATGCGACAAACCTTCAAATTTTACTTCTAAGTTTTGAGTTGATCTATGGCGTTTTCTTCTCCTTTTAATGGTTTTTTTAGCTTCACTATATTATTGGGATTGCTAGAATTGCAGTAGGTTGGAGTGCTCATTACCACTCCAAATATGAAGAAATGACAGTTGTAGCTCCACAAATTAGATTAGAAAATGTAAGTATGTGATTATATTTGACTATCAAAAGCAATGTTTAAATGGTGCATATATTTAGATGAGGAATCTATTATTGAAGTTTTTCTAAAGCCTTGAAGACTGCATTTTCTGTTGTCAAACTCATTAACAAAGAGTGATGGTTAAGTAAAAAGATAACTAGTTATGTTTCAGTTTGATTTCAGCTGGCATACTAATAGATGGGATTGATCTATGAGTTCTCTGGGCATGATTGATAATTTTTTGCATTATGAAAGTGGCATTTCCTGCTGACCATGACTTAAATTGTATTCAGCAGCATAATGAATGTATGCCAACTTTGGCTATGTCAGTTCTTATTTACTGAATAGTTTGTCTGATATATGAAACAAGATAACCATTGACTGTGACTTCGACTATGAAGATGAGACTACAAGAAGGGGTATGTATTTTGTAGATTTTGTGATCATGATTGATCATTGGTCTATTACTTGTCAGACTTACAATTTGGTGGGGGTTTGGGGGGATCTAGGGGAAGCACACACAAACCTTCATAACCACATAGTCCTTCATGGCACGCACCATTTTCATAGCTTTTTTTGTAAATATTATATGGGTGTGTCATAAACCAAACAGACATTGAAAGGTTGTAAGTTTTTTTTAGAAGTAACTAAAATGTGCTTGGGTGTGTTACAGAACATACCCAGGCATACCCTATAAATTTGTTGACATCCCAAATATATTTCAAAATTTTGAAAAAAAAAAAGAAAAGAGATAGTATGGGGACATTTCAAATCCGTCCCTACATTCCTGAAGTGTCTCCTACAGAGGACGAAGTCATTTTAGGCAAGGAATGCATCCCCAAGGATGTGTGGGTTAGGTTTAGAACTAAAGAACCAAGGGCAACACCATACTTTCATCAATAGCATCTCAGCCTCTCTGCTTAACTATGACAAGTGGGTTGAAAGTGCACAAAATATAAGCTCAACCCACTAAGGCCATTCAAGAAAAGTCTCCAATTCTAACTATATGCAAACTAATTATTGTTATACAAGATCTAGCTATTGTTGTATAAAACAGTTAATGGCTCCCACGAAATTGTTTTAGCTATTGTTGTATAAAACCTAAGTCACCAGGTTCGAATTTGAATTCGAAGTTCAACAACTTTGAAATTCGAATGAAGTTCGACAAGGAAAAAATTCAAAATGTATAAAATTCGAATTAAATTCGACATTAAATTCGGCTTATATAATTTTTTATATATAAATAATATATCCAATAAACTATTAAATTAGTTTAACTATTATTTTTTAAAGAAGAAGATGCTAAATTTAAATTTATTATAGTTAAATATTAATTTCTTATAAAAATTTAACATAAATAATATTATTGACATCTAAGTCTTTTTAAATTAAAAATAGAAGTTCTGAGAACATATCTTTTAAATGTTAATAGAATTAAAACAACAAAAGAAAAGCGTAAAGGAAAAAGTACTTTAAATGAACATAAAAACCTAAATAAAAACTTAAACAATGAAATTCTATTCACGCGACTTGTGATGACATCAAACTTGTTGGGTCACGCCAAGCTTGAAGGGCGGGTTTTTCGCATCGGAATTGTTGGGCATCAAGTTTTTAGCGTCGAACTTGCAAGGCGTTGCTTGGTCGTGTTGGGTGTTGAACTTGCAGGGTGTCACCTCCGTTCAGATTTGCAGGGCGTTGCTTGGTCGTGTTGGACACCTTTGTTTGTGCTTGTAGCTTCTCCAACACTAGACGTTTGTGAATAAATAGACCCGTGAAGGAAGCTTACGGTTTCAAATACATTTTTTATTAAAAAACCTAACCCATCTACTGTAGGAATTTAATGCGAACTTAAATGAACTTTTTAGGGTTTTTTAAAGTTCGTTGAATTTCAAATCTCGTGGATCAAATTCGCCGAATGCGATGACTTAGTATAAAACAAGTGTCTAAGATCTAGCAGTGGATGAAGTAAAAGAAGGGCAAAAAAACTACAAATTGAACTCAAGAAAGAATAGTGGATAGGGGAATATTATCTCCGGATATGTCTCATTTGTTGGACCACTTAGTGGAAACTGACAAAGTTGTGTAATTTTTTCTCTGTTGGACGTGTGGCCCTTCTTGCTTTGTATCTCTTTCTTTGATCTAATAAATTTTTACCCCTCTTTTAGTTAAACAATATTTTGGGTCATCGGTATCATCAAAATGCATAAAGGTCGATTGCCAATGAAACCATAACTGTTTAAACATAACTTATTCTACTCGTCAGAGATTATTTAATTGAAACATAAGTTTAGGAAATAAAGTCCATAGAAATCATAAGCAGATTAACAAGAGAAAAAATACTGTCTAGAGGTGCTAAACTTACCTTATTCTCAATAAATCCAGCAACCATAAAATCAAAGTGTAGAGAAATTTCTCGTGTAACATACATATAGAACTCAAAATAGATAGAGTTCCAAATGCAAACATAATTTAGGGCTTGAAGGCAATGTTCAAATGAAATACATCAGGGACCTATTGGACTGCAGGTTGTAATCAATGATAAAAAGCAGTTATTGTCCAATGGCTTGTACATGTATTATATCTCAAGGTCAAAGGAAAATCCTGTGGCAGCAAAGTATAATGGCACGAGATTGCATGCCAAGACATACCCTTCAGATGAAAAAACTTGCACAGTCACTCTGCTATACACACTTTACTTGACAAAGTAATAATCAGAACAACTGCTTGTGGATTAGATTGTGTTAGTTTTTGCATTTAACACAATCTAATCCAGAGGCAATTGTTCCAATTTCATGGATTTTGGAAAATGATGTCTTTGAAGTAATAATCATAATGCCTATTTAAACTTTGAATTCTTAAAAAAACTAGCATAGTATCCTAATTGTATTAGAACAAGATACAACAGCAAAGAAGTTAACATTGATATTATTTCTTATCATTTCTGTCTTCATAATCCCACAAAAGCTTAAATGGAAACCTATCATGCTGATACAATAGGTTTAGATGTCATCCAATCATTCTTCGACAAAATATGGAAATACCTCAGTTAAAATTACAAAACTCTTCTAAAGGCAGGTTATAAAAGCCTGAAATAGAATTTTCCCGTAACATCTACAACCAATTTAAAACTGAAAAACATAAAACGCAGGATTCCCAGAACAATAAGAATTTTGGCAATAAATGTCATTTAGTGCCATGAAAACCTGATGGCTAAAGGGCACAATCTGAGTATAAAACACAAACAAGTAGAAATCAGTAGAAAAAATCATTCAAATTCACAAGAATTAAACAACAGCAAATACAATAGAAATGGAAATGGAAAAATCAATCCATATGCCAAATAAGATAAATAATCCATGAGTCAAATGGATGAGACAAGAGATAAATATCATAGCTTTCATAGCAAATGCCCATCCTCAACTCCGTAGGAGACATCTTACATGTTGATATATGTAAATGTTTTAAGCATTTGAATCAAATAAAACCATAGTTGAAAAATTCACAGAACCAAAAATCATAGTGAGTTACTCATTTAAAAAAACTCGCTAGCAATTTTTTGAAAAACTCATGGTAAGTTTTGCACAAAACTCGCTAATAATTCTAAGGCTTTTCACAAAAAACTTTCCTAAATCAGTATATCTTTAGTTTTTTCACCTAAATTCATAATGTAAAAAAATTTATATGATTTTTGACACATTTTTGTAAATAAAAAAGCAAGGGACAACTAATTTTGCTGCATGCTCCTTGAAGGTTTGTGTGGTTTCAAAGCCTTAAATTGGGCTTGGTGGCAAGAGCTCTGCCCCTCTAGCTTGCCCTGAGTTGCAATAGGGAACGTGCTAGGGGCGCTACCCCAGAACCCTATGAGGGTCGCTACCACTCAACCCTGCTGAGAGCATTGCTCCCAAACCCCCCCAAGGAGCACTCCCCCTTGACCCCATTAGGAGCGTTGCCCCCAAACCCCCATGAGGGGAATTGCTCCTCAACCTTCCTGTTGGGGATGTTGCCTCAAAACCCCCATGAGGGGCACTACCCCCCAATCCCATTGGGTCTATGATATGTATATAACTCTAATTTTGTTTTATATATGATGGAAATTGATAATATATTTTGCAAATTTAGTAATACATGCTTTTTGAGAATATTTTTTTAAAAAATATGTTCAATAAAATTGTCAAGTTTTTTCTTGAGTTATTGTGGAGTCCCAAGTTTTTAACAATTTTATGCCTGCCGAGTAATTGCTGAGTCCAAGTTATTTCACTATGAAATAAACTACCATATCCAATTCTAGGTGTGCATACCCTAACTGTCAAGGCAAAATACAAGTCCTAGGTGATTTTAACTAAAGAGATACCTCTCAGGCATGGCATCTATGCCTAAAGATCCCCTACAGTTATTGTAAGGGAAATTTAACAAGAAAAAAGAACACAGAAAAACACACTACAATGCCAAATAATTTGATGATTTAAGAGTTATGAGCTCTAACACCAAAAGTAACAAATCACAGAAAATTAAAACCACACACCAGAGGCAAATCTTTATGGGTTGCTGATAAACAACTGAATATGAGCTCACACAAATAATGAAATGATGGGCTTCATGAACTCCTCCTCCTCTAAATAACAAATATGCAGTACAAAGCAGCCATTCTTATGAGGCTGCTTCCCCTAACACACCAAACAGAGTTCTAGTTATTCAAAGGTGGCAACTGCTGCTAGCTCTGCTTGTTTTATAATAAAAAAGGCAACTGCTTCAAATAAGCAATTGAACTTGGATATACAGTATGCTAATAAATGTGGTTTGGCATTTCCTGCGCCTCAAAAGCTAAACCAATTCAGACCAGATAGTTTTCAAAATACAAATATAGTAAAACGCTTTCAGACACTAGCTTTCGGTGAGGCCCAGCAGTGTCCATGTAACAAACAGAATTTTCCCAATGGTTTGTGTCCGTCTC